>NC_142347.1:37778508-37949133 GCF_054954075.1 Amborella trichopoda
TTTTAAGGTAGTTCAGCTATAGGATTCGAATTTGGGATGCAGTGTTGCAATTATGAAGGCCTTAACTAATCGTGCCCAAGCCCGATCCTATCGTCTCTCTCTCTCTCTCTCTCTCTCTCTCTCTCTCTCTCTCTCTCTCTCTTTTCTTTGGGCAGTTATGGGATTGTAAGTTGTGAGGCAGTGTTGCAATCATCAATGTCTTAAGTAATTAAGTCCAAGGCCAATCATGTCTCCCTTGCTCTCTCTCTTTCTCTCTCTCAAATTAGGATAATAGGTGTTATGGGTTGCTTTTTGTTTATAGCTGGTTCCTTTTTGTTCACACTTCTGATTTTGTTCTTTTTGTGTGATAGGCACTCATATATCAAACACAAGAGAAGCCAAAGCATTTGCATTGTTATCTGAAGAAGGAATTGCGAAGGGTGTTCGTAGGATAACAGCTGTTACAACTGAATGTGCTTTCAAGGCTATGGAGACGGCACAGTCCCTTGATGAAGAAATAAATGAAGCATCCATGGGAGAAGGCAGTTTACTAGAGAAGGTACAGTTATCTGGAACCTTATATTACATGGTTGCGGTTTGTATAGTGCCGAGGCTCTAAACAATCAAATTAGAGCCCACTTTCAAATAGTGTCGAGAAATGTAGTTTGAATACTGAAAATCCTTGTGATAGCCTTAAAATATATCTTAATCTTCAATTATAAAATATAAAGCTTCAAAAATAGTGTAGATCGAGCAGATCTATGAAAACTTGAAAAAACTTAAAAATTGACAGTCCAAAATGCATTACAAAATGCACAGTTTCCAAAACTTGAAATCTCTTTTTTCTCATGTCCATGCATCTTGATGTCGAGATTATCAATTTGAGGATATTTGTGCATGAAAACAATCTCTTCTAGTGATATTTTTGAGGTGGGCTCTAATTTAATTGTTTAGAACCTCGGCTCTATGTAAACTTTTCCCATATTTACATATAGCTTAGTTTGCATTCCCAAAGTTAAGCTGATCAATAAAAGAAAATGATATGATGGATCAGCCATAAGTTCTATTTAGATATTTCATGACTCAGTTCTTTTAATGCTTTTTCAACTGCAAAAGTCCTATTTGCGATGCTCAAGTTTGAAAATTGGTAAAAAATGGATAAAACATTGGTGCTGGTACTCTCTATATTGCACCTACCTTACTCTTCTTTAATTATTTGAAGGGAAAAGATCTCAAGCAACAAAAGAATTAGTTGATGCATCACCTATTATAAAATCCTCGTTTTAACAATTTATTGTTTATCTAGTTGCAGCATTGCATCCTATCTTGAGTCCTGAGTTTCAAGCCGGCAAAATACTTCGCACTTTTACTCTCTTAACAATTTAATGCAAAACCCATTCATTCTTTGATTTTGTGCCAGAACATGTGGGTCACTTTATAAGAATGTAAAAGAGCTTAGCATTGCGTTCTATCTTGAATCCTGAGTTTCAAGCTGGCAAAACGCTTAGCTCTTTTACTCTTATAACAATTTAATGCAACATCCATTCATTCTTAAAGTTTGTGCTAGAAGATACGGGTCACTTTATATCAGTCCTTGAGTAATGCATTTTTTTTTTCTTTTTGGTTTTTAATTGGTAGCATTATTCTTTTTGTTATCCCTCTGGCTGTTCATTGTTGATGGTTCCCAGCTTCTGCCGGGGTTATTTGTGTCATACTCAACAAAATCTGATGTTTTCTTTTTCACACATGTGAGAAGATTTCTGCAAATATTTTTACCCATCCATATTTTCAGCATTCTTTTATGGTAAACCATTGATTTTCATATTTAAACTTCATTTTCTTTTTTCAGAAAGTAGCTTCTCTGAAAAGCCGGTTGGATGCAGCTGCTATTCCGGCAGCTATGAAAGCTGATTTAAGGGCCAGAATTTCTCAGCTTCAGGTATATCCTTCACAAATAACCACCAGCCTTTAACAAAATCTTCTAGAATTGTCTTAGTTGAAGAAAAAAGAATTATAATAATAATTTTGTGTAAAAAGTTCTGAATATCATTGTGGCGAGTACTTTATTCAACTTCCTTATTTCAAGGATAAAAAGTAGAAATTAACCATTACAATGAAAGAGATAAAAAGTAGAAGCTGCAAGTGTCATTGTCATTTCTAGTTGCAAGTGGGTCATTCGCATTTCTTAGTCGTTCATTTGTGAAATTGACACGGACTATGTGGACTATATGTATTTCTTCAGGACCAAGTTAGGAAAGCACAAAAGCAGATAGCAGAGGGAAACCTACAGAAGGCAATCAAGGCTGCCATTGAAATTGCGGAGACAGCTGCTTCTGAGGGAAAGCCTTTCTGTGTGGCACAAATTGATGTTGGTTTGGATACAAGCGCGGTCCGTGAGGCTGTTGTAAAAGTCCTGGAAAAGCAAAAGGTTGTTACTTGCCTCTTATCAAATACATAGATAATGACGATGATGCTGATGATTGTGATTGTTGCTGTTGATGGTTGTTACTTGCCTCTTCAAATACGTAGATGATGACAATGATGCTAATGATTATGATTGTTGCTGTTGATGGTGATGATTGTTGTTGTTTTTGTTGTACCTAAAGTTTGCTATGTTATTATGTTGGTTTGCTACGTTATCATGTTAAATTTGCAACAATTCACTTTTGATGGACTGAGTTGAGGAATGATACAACCCAACTGTCTGATGGGTGACTAGATGCCAGTCAGCTGTTGGAAACCGGAGTTGTATTTATTGTTTTTGTTATTATTGTTGAGGACATTATAAAGTAGCTCCATGCACAAGGTTATACTCCATACGCAATATTAGAGAAAAGCCCTTTTGACCCTGGGAGAGGAGGTTATACTCTGGAGTCTACACTCTATACCTTATAGTCTATAACACAATGAAATGGAGGATCAAGTGACTATTTGGGGCTCTTTGGTGGGCCCCACTTTCTGTCTAATGTTCAGTAGTGTCCATCGTTTCGTTGGATGGTGACGACCTGATTTTCAATGAGGTTACCTCAGCCCCTAGGACTACTATATATATTTAAATAATACTACTATTAATACTACTGTATATACTTAAATATTACGATTAGTACAACTGCTATTGCTATGACCCTTATCATGTGAAATGTAACTATATTGTCACATCTTCAATGTGAATTTGCAGGGGATACCTATCATGATAATAAGCACTGATGCAACATCCAACAAGGCCGTGGTTTATACAGGGGTACCGGACACTGTAGAAAAGAAAGGTTTGCTCCCATTGGAGTGGTTGAGGACAGCTTTGAAACCTCTCAAAGGAAAGGGGGGAGGAGGAAAGGGTGGAATCGCTCAAGGACAGGTGTCTTGCTTGAGTGTAGCTTTTTTGTTTTTCCCATTTCTTTTAATTTTTTGCTCATAAATGTCCGAGTCATTGAACTTTCAGCAGAAACCTGGTTGTAATGGTCAGTATCCATATGCAAGCCATCATACCAGTAAGTTTTAGGGAAAACTATGCATACTCCCTTGGACCATACTTTCTAGGCATGGACCCTACAATAGTTTTAAAACTACACAACACAACTAACCCAATTACTATTTATTTTTGCAGCCAACCCCCTAAAGAAGAAAATAGCTTTGTTTTCCAACCTTCCCCCCCCCCCCCCACACCCCCCAAAAAAAAAAAAAAATTCTATGAAATTGCATTTAATGTGGGCCAATTTCTGTGTCGTCATTTCAGGGAAGCGATGCTTCGAGGGTTACGGATGCCTTGGAGGCCGCGGAGAACTTTGCAAAAATGAAGCTCAGTTAATTTTAAACATAGTGATTAATGAAGTATTTATATAGAGAAGAAAGGGAAGAAAAGAGCAGAAGCTGAAACATTTCATATCAAATCGAGGCAAATGCCTCCACTGTTTTTGTTGTTTGACTAACGAATTTTTGGTCCTTGCAAGGAAACATTGATAACGATAATTGAATACATCATTTAGGGTTGTGCCAAGTCTTTATACTGCCATTTATTAATTCTTTTATGAGCTCTCTTAAGTCTCTATGTTGCATCATTGATACCAAAAAGTATTGCTTAACAATATAATTTGTATTCATCTTGTTAGCCCCATCTAACTGTCAATGGCTTTAGACGTTTCCTTTTTTGTTTGTGCTACGTTTCTTCTTTTTCTTCAGCTTCATTTACCAGCCTGGCTATTGTTGCTCTTATAAATTATGACTTTCTTTTTCATTCACTCTACATGGATAGTCTGTTTTTTATACTTTGTAGAACTTCGTTTCTGGTTACACAATCACACACGCACACACAGTCTCTCTCTTAAATTCTTGTGATGTACTTGATATGGAAAAATATTGGAATAATATATGTACGCAGTTGCATATGTACCTACACAACTTGGGGCATGTTGGTTTTGCCAGAAAGTGCTATGTGAGATGCTAGTTTTCGGTGTTCTACATGCATAATTTTTGAAGAAAATTATTAAACTCTTGATTTTACTGTCTTTTTATTTTTTTGAGGAACTATCATTTCCACCCATCTTTGGATGGATAGTTTATGCCCAGGGGGATGCAAATGTAGAAATGTGTTCCCCCGTTGCTCATCATTTGACCTTTTTGGAAAAGTGAGGTAGTTTACATGCATGTTTATCTGAAAAGTGAGCAGCTAGGGACTCCCTTTTTGCAATCTCTTCCAGAGAAATCAGCGTCGTATGTAGTTTGTGCCAGAGCTCTTTCCCAAGCAAATGCGAACGAGCTTTCCCAGGGCTTCTGGAAAGTGCTTTCACGATTAACAAAGAGTCCTTAATGTTGCTATCTTTTGACTCGTTTACGTTTGTGTCAACTTATATACCCACTTCATGGTAGTGGAATCCGGGGGTAAGATGGGCGACCCAGCAGGATCAGGGAGCCGATCCAGGCACGTTAAACTCGGATTTGACCTGCCAGGTCCGGGCTGAACCTAGACCCAGGTTGTCTAACGGGTTGACTTGACCTGTTTTTTACCCGTAAATTGATGTTCTCCGATTCAAGCCATTGCAGGCAGTTTTACACACAATAACTGTTATTGTTTGATCTCATGCCGATGATGGTGACTCTCAGCTTTCATTCATAAAAAAAAATACTTTGACAGCAAAAATTGAATGAATTTGTAGCTGTTATTTGCAAAATGTGATACATATCCGTTATTTTGAAAGCCTTATTTAACAATTAGAAGTATAATTTGTGAAGCATTTTCAGTGGTTTTTTCCATTTATTCAATTATTTCCTGCGTTGACTCTACGCTTTTTTTTTTTTTTTGGGTTTAAATGCCCATCTTCCCAATATAACAGCCATTACCATTTTAGGGCCAGCCCGTCTCATATGATGTTATACCTGGTTTTTTTTTTTTTACGGTGGCTGCATTGTACTCCGGGAAATTCAAGCACAAGATATTCAAGTTGTTCTCTTTCTTTTTTGAGAAACCAGCAGTGAGCTGCACGTTCTAACCTGTGTTGTTTTTTCGGGTAAAAATATACACTGTTAAAAATTATTGTCAAAGAGAGATTTATAGTTTTATTTTTATTTAAATTCTTTGTTTTTTTTGTTTTGGAATGCTAACGGCTACTTTCATTAATAAAAGGAGCAATAAAATTCTTGTGTTCTAATAAAAACGCAAAATGTTTGACAAATGCTCTTAAGTGAGTATTTTACATGGTTATAAATGTTTTACAATTAAATCTGAAATACTCTATATAATCTAATAAGCGCTAAAGCTAAAGGGCATTCAGGATTATCTTTCCATCTGTTAGAAAATACTCTCTCTCTCTCTCTCTCTCTCTCTCTCTCTATATATATATATATATATATATATATGTTATTCTTTCTATATCTTCAATAGTGAAATCCTGATAAATTATATCATGAAAATTTCTTTTCTTTTCTCTTCGTTTGCTCTTTGTTATGTATTTCCCTTCTTTCTTCAGTTTTCTAAAGTTACCTAAGAAAGCCACCCTTATAGTTTAGCACATGCTATATTTAAATTTCGAACAATTGCAAGGGTTATGAGAAGATGTGCAATTGGGCAAGTTTGTATACATCTAAGCTTGAATACTTGCAAGGTTTTAGAGAACTTTCTTACATAATCATGTGAACTTCTGATGTTGAGCTGATCTCTTGATGGTAATTTATGTGCTGCTTTTCTTTTAGGGAATTGATTAATGTAATTTTCCACTCATTTATAGTTCTCTCCCTCACTCATATTTCAACACTAAGCAATTTCTATTAGCTATATGTTGTGTTATACAGTTTATATTTTTCATCATAACCCAATGAGGATGAGGCGTTCTCCTCCATCAACATTTGACCCATTGATTGCACAATAAATGAAAGACATATTTATAGTTATGACAATGATCATATGACTCATAGGATACCGCTATGTAACCATAGTAATATTTGTTTTCATCTTTTCAATCTCTCCTCAATATTGAAAGGAAAACTGTTTCATGCGGGCTGGACCGCATTTCTATATATGCGGTCTAGAAAATGTAAAGCATCTATCTTAAAGTTGGATGCAAGTACGTGTTCCATCTAAAAACAATGGAAACTAACAGTTCAAATGTTTTCTTACTAGAATTATTATATCTAGTTTTTAAATTTATTAATTTTTTCACATTCATGATCTCTATGTTAGAGATTACATGTCATTAAAAATTGAGCCCTAAAATCCATCTCTAAAATAGATTTATTAAGAGGCCTGCACTTCTACATATGCAGGCTTGATCGTATAGAAACCGGGTCTACAATTGATATTGCACAGTTCTTGTGAGTTATTTTCTATAGCCCATATGTTGCCCATAACTTCAAGACCATGAGGTTAACATGGAGTATTACCCTACCCAAGACCATTTTAGGACTAATCAACCCCCCCAAAAAAAAAAAGAAATATGCATTGCATTGTTTTGGTAAGTATAAACAAGAAATATGCATTGCATTGTTTTGGTAAGTATAAAGGTTAAAAGTCAGCGGGGATTTGGGCCCTACCCCTTGGTGAGAATGAAGTCAAAGACTCCATCATAGAGTTCATTGTTACTACCACCAAGGCCTCAACCCATTCTCATAGTGCATTCCTATGAACTTTGTAGATTACCTTTCCTAATCTCTTTTTTCCAATAGGTATTATATGTGCTATCTTTAATTGATTAAAAACTAATGATTTTATTTCATGTAGAATAGATAAATAATGTTAACTTATTTTTCCTAAAACGTAATGATTTTAGCAATCTTGTAAAATGAGATCTTTGCTCGACTAAGTATGTTTTAAAACTTATATTTATAATTTGTTAATTTGAAATTTATAAAATTGAGATGTATTTTAAATTCAATGTGAAATTAGGATATATATATATATATATATATATATATATATATTTTTTTTTTTTTTTTTGTTTGAAGAAACAATGTGATTTCCAAAAGTACACTAACACTTTTTATATATTTTTGGAATTTTTTTAAAGCCAAATCCAATCGATTTGGCCAATCCAACAATCCGGACTGGTTTTTGAGGTGCCTGATCTGGATCACCGATATGATTTTAACTCATTGGTTCCAGTGTTGGAGAACCCTCCAAATTAATCATCTTGATCTTATGGACATGAAAAAGAAAACGAATTTCAAATCCAAAAAGTAGTATATCTTATAACAAGTTTTTTGGACCATCTATTTTTAAGATTTCCAAATGTTTATTAATCTACTCAATACCGTTTTTAAAATTTAAAACTTGGGACAGAAATAGATTTTCACGCCATCATATCCAACAAAGATTTCTCTAAGCAAATTTTAACACCTTACTTCTATAGTGTTAGGAGACAACCTTATAAATCTCACGTTAAAGGGAGACCTTCCATATTCATCTTATCTTCTTTCGCATTTTCAGTTATTCGAGAGTAAAGGTTTCTTGTCATTCTTGAGACTTACGCAACCATACAATTACATTCGACGAGGGTCAATTGAATGTTGGGCACAACTATAAATAAATAAAATACGAAAAAAGTTCATATAAAGTTGTAATTTTAAAATATAGAATTACATATGTATCTCAAAAATCCATCAAAAAGGGTTGTTTTAGAGTTGAAAAACCCTCTAATTGATCATCTCGACATCGAGACGTATGAATATGAAGAAAAAAAGAAAGAAAGAAGAGATTTTGAGTCCCATAAATAGTGTCCATTTTACCTTCATTTCTTATTGAATTCCTAAAAAATAATATTTATAATGAATTTTAATAATTTTTTTGGATTTTTTTGAAGCTTTATTCTGACCGATTCACCCGATTTCCTATCCGGATCGTTGATTCCAGATCCGAATCGGTTTTTAGGTGCCCGATCTGGGTCACCGATCCGTTTTTTAAACCATTTTTGAAGTTAAAATTTTTATAATTAGATATAAAAATATATTTTTAGATAATTCTAAAAAAAATTTACACCAAAATTATATGTTACGATTAAATTTGGAGGTGCGCGTGTTGTTTACACCAAACTGTGGAGATTTGGTTTTCCATTTATTTATAGCCATATGGATTTGTTTTTTCATTTATTTATAGCCATATGGACGGCTCGAAATCAAAGCAAACATAAATAAAATAAAAAGGAATAAAAATCTATGGCCATATGGACGGCTCGAAACTCGAAATGAAAGCAAACATAAATAAAATAATAAGAAATAAAAACGTCGACAGCAGGGTTCGAACCTGCGCGGGCGTAGCCCAACAGATTTCAAGTCTGTCTCCTTAACCACTCGGACATATCGACATATGTAATTTAACTGGCAAGCTTATTTATATATATCATTTAATCTCCATAGACAGCGATTTTATGACTCACTCAACTAGCATGTTCAAGATATTTCGGAATAGAATATTCAAGATATTTATGAATAGTAAAGAGAAAGGCTTATCTACTTTCGCTATTGGATGAGATTTCTATACTTCCCCATCCAGCCAAGCAAATAAGTCAATGGCTGTTTGATCTAAATCCGATATCTCAAAGTATTTTTATTTTATTTTACAAATTATATGAATGTGAAATTTGGTATGTACCATCATCTCATTGGGAGACACCTAAAAGAAATATAAAAAAGTATTTTCAATAAAATAAAATGACCAAACTTCCCATAAAACTTTCAAAGGTATTGTGGTTATTTTATTTTATTGGGAATATTTGTTTTATAGTTTTTCCACATATGAGTTTAAGAGAGGAGTGGACACCCAAAAGTTGGCGTTAAAATGGTTCGTAAAAAAAATATTAAAAATAAAATAGTGTAGAGGGATGACATGGTAATTGGATCCATCTCAGCTCATTTAGATCGGACGGCTAGATAAGGAGGGGAAATATAGAAAGGTTGCGAAACTAAGGATAATTATTTTATGAGCCATTTAGATTGTGAAATAGTATAGGAAGGATGGTCGAGACTGCATGATAGGAGGCAATCTAGATGGCTTGTATTCACTACAATTGCCAGAGGTCCTAATGGCAAAAAATGACAAGGAGATGATCGATACCGCTTAGGAGTGGATGTCCTCTAATTTCGATTTGCATGCAAGACAAGGTATATCATGTGTGTACGATGTTGGGATTAGGCTTAATCATTGTAAGAGGTTCCTTAACTTCATCTTAAGTTACATATAGTAGGAAAATCATAGAACAATAAAGATGGTGGGGCCCAATATTACTCCTGTCAAGAAAGGTCATGTGCTCAGACTAAATTTTGTCCATAGATGGATGCTAATAAATGAAAAAGATAATTAGTGTACCCTACAGTAGGCAGTCTTATGTATAACAAATTGGGGAACATGACCGGATGTCCCGTAGGACTTGTCACTGTAGTGACCAATGCAATCTAGGTCCAGAAGCGTGGTAGGTTGTGAATAGAATACTTTGATATGTCCAGATAATCATAGACTCCTTGTAGATCATTCTGAAAAATGATTTCAAACTATGAGGATAGAGTAAGTCTAATTGGATAGGTGAACTAGACTATAGATAGTTCACATCAGCAACTGTCTTCACTTCGGAAGTGAAGTGATTTCTTGGTGCAACTAGAAAGAAACATGAGCGGCATGTCCAACTTAGAATCAAAGTATATGGGTTGATGTGAAGCATTGCAGGAAGGGTTGTCGCTCATGACATCGTCATGTGTGACTCACAACACACGTGCTTAAAAGACTGTCATTACTTTATATAAAGTAGTATGTATGATGATCCATGTTCCCTATTACACCGTACAAGAATATCGGGTCACCATATGACCTTAGGTTCCCTCAGAAAACTTGAAACTATATTAAGAAGTGGAGGCTCAATGTCAATATTTTAGTGTTTCTCTCTATAATCATGCATGATTTGGCTAGGAGCACAACTAAGAAAGTGGTTAAGTCAAAATGGAATAATAGTAAAACCGGGAAAAGGCCTTTGACATCACACTACAATTGACACTCAAAGAGCTAGTACACATGATGCTCATTAGCTGATCAGCTATTTAAAATTTCTTTTTATCCAAGATGTTCTTTTGCAAAATGTTTTCGAAAAGTATAAAATATTTTGCAAATGAATTCTTGATGCGCATTAGAACTATATTTCTTGGACGAGGTAACCATGTGTGCACAAAAGGGTTGAGCCTAAGCACTAAATAGCCCAGGGGGATTAATTGAGATGCTCAATTTGGTGTGGCCAAGTATATCTAGTGGGGCAGGTTGGAGTTGTTTTGGATAAGAGAGAAGAGGTGTTTTAGGTTAATTTGAAATTTGAGAGAAGCTTAATGTGGTTACTCACATGGCACATCCCTAATACCGTACGAGAGAGTTCTTGCATTCCAATGCATCGCTGTTGAGGTTGGGGCCGATATCTTTATGTGCACCTACATGTGCAGAGAATCACAAAAGTGAGGATCTCCTTTTAGAAATAAAAGGAGTTAGTTGGATGTAACTTTCCTAGACTTACCCACCTCTGTCAGTAAAAGTGCATCTTCCAAAGAATCATTGCAACATATCCCCTTATCGGAAAAAGTGAGAACTCTTAGAGTTATCTATCAACACTAGGGATTCATGTTGTGTAGTATCCACCTAGTTCTAATAATCAAAAGAGAGACTTAAAGGAGTAGCATCGAACGCTCGACATGCAAAAAAAAAAAAAAACAATCAGCTTTAAAAAGGGAAATCATAGTCGTGCAAAGTATATCACCTCCATGTGTTCCTCGTATATCTTGTTCTTGTGCTCATTTATGTTGTATTGAGATGCCTATGGTGTTAGACAAAGGCATCATCCTATCTTGTATTGGTCTATGGGTGCCACAAAGAGAACAATCACACAGTGTGTCTCGTTGGAAAGAACAATAGTCTATAGTCCTCAAATGAGATGTTTCCTCCCAAGAAGAAAATTATGGGCTTCCATAGATTGGTGCATGCCGTAACCTGTTGGTGAGAATGGGTGCAATCGTTTGATTGTCATAGATTGTGACATTAATCATGAATCCGATAGAGCACAAATTTTAGTTCAACTACACAAATTAGTTTAAGTAATAAAATCATGTGAGCTGACTTAAAGAAGATCTATTCTCAAATAAATATTGCTCGAGGGTATTGATAAAGCAAAAATCCATTCTTACTTTCTTGTGGAGCTATGCTTGTTAGTTTAAAAGCGTGAGAGCATCAATTATGCATCACAATCCTACCGTATCACTGGATGATGCTCTCTTTGATCTCCTTGCTTAGGAGACACATTTAGCATTTCTTGAGGCTTGCAAATCTAGCATAGAAAATTTCACCTATATAACACTAATGTTGTTTTAGAGTTTACGTATAAACCGAAATTTCTATGTTCCCCCTACAACATACAAGTTCTATCCTCCCCCTTATCCAACCATCCATTTTTAATGGAGGGTTAAGATTGCCCCAATCACAATGTCACGTCTGTATACTATTTTACTTTTAATTTGATTTTCTATAAACTATTTTGACACCAAATTTTGGACGTCCATTCATCTATTAAACTCGCACTAACAAAGAATATAAAAAAAATATTTTCAATAAAATAAAATGACCAAAATACCCCCGGCATTTTCAAAAGGTATTTTGGTAATTGTTTTTTTAACGAAAAATTATTGTTAATATTTTTCATAGGTGCGCCCCAATGAGAAGATGACACATACCAAATTTCATATTCAGAAAACATGTATTAAAAAAACTAAAAATAAAATACTTTGGGATGTCGGATCTAAGATCAAAAAGTGAGTGGCTCTCTTGTTAAAAAATGGACGGCTGGATGGTAGGGGGAAAATAGAACTTCTATCTTGTAGGGGGAACATAGAAAGCTTTCCCTAAACCGAAAAGTGACGAAACGGAGAAGCTTCTAGATGCAATCTAAGGAGCATCAAATACTAAAACAAATCTATCTCATAACTCGCAAATCATTTTTATCTGAATTTTGGTGTGCATAAAATAGACTAAAATATTTTTCAAATGAGTAAAGTATTCCTTAGAAACAAATTTCTGCCGAACTTAAATTTATCACGTCACATTCTGTTAACAACTATGCACAGTATATAACCAGTTTTCAGTTCGCAACTTAGAGAGAGAATTTTATGGCGAAACTTTAACAGCAAAGTAGACTTAAAAAGATTTTAAACTTTAATAGCACAAATTAGACTTGGAGATCATTCAACGAGAGAGAAGTTGCAAAAATTTGATACTTCTGGGTCCTTGAATTAATGACTTGTAAATTTCTATATGCCATCTATAAATTTTCTGCACCTTGTAGAACACAAACCCAACTCATAGGGAAACTGAATAGAATGCCAATAGATAACCTGGCATGACCTCTAGGGACTTAGATTCACATGGATGGAAGTTTAGGGCTTAACCTGTGAGGACTTAAGATCAGCACTCCCTCTCCACCTATTAAGAAAACCAACTATGGTGAACGGAGGTTCTAGGTGTAGACACCAAGATACAACCTTCATTATGAGTTTAAAACCATGAGAGTTGGTCCACCAGTCCACTACTGATAGTTCTACGAGGTCCCTACAGGTCCCCACATATTCTAGAATCCCAAGAGGCAAATGACCTTCCAAATTCTTATCTTTTCATATTCCATTCATGGACTTGCCCAACTTCATGAAACTCTCCCTTCAAATTCCACAAAGGACTTTTCACCTTCTGAATGCGTAGCAGAGTCCTATCATTTTGAATTCCATTTCACCTTCCAAATATGAAGAATCCACCAAAGATTGTTCATGTACGAATATGAAGACTCCATAATGGGATTATCCTTTCCAATTACTAAGAGTCCATCCTTGGAAATAAATACTAGGCTTGACTGTTCATCTCATGAATACAAATAGTATAGGCTTCACTGTTCATCTTCTGAATATGAAGATGAAGGTCCACTTTTCAAGCACCAATGGCAGGGTCGAAATGTCAACCACAGGGTGTCATATTCTGTTTCCGGATTGGAATCTCAGCGGCAGTCTAGACATACGCCAAAACAATGTCATTCAATTCGTTTCGGTTTTACAACCCTATTGAGAGAATGAATGCTACATTAAGTAAAGGATCTACTTTTTATGAATTTTTTACCCAGGTCATGCAGGTATCTTGTTATCCTCCAGGGCCTCTTGATGGCTTAGCGCCTGATGGTTAAGGTCTGAGACCATCATGCCATGGCTATAAGTGACCGCCTTTCTGTGTTACAACATGAGGACTCAAAACTCCTTTCCGAGCGTGGCAAGTCATTAAGAACATTCATGTCCACCTTCTAAGATTGACTGTGTATCTAATTTTACCGAGCCACAGTGCTTTCGCCCTGATGCAGGGCATTAGCAATTCCACCGGAATTCCAACACTCTACACGTTCTTAAAGTCTCAATAAAGGTTGCAACTATGAGCAATTGCAATACAACTTATGCAAACAAAAAGGACACTCATTATAAATAAAAAAAACAAGGACACACTACTAATCATTGCAAGAAACTAATTTTCTTTAACTACTATAAACTATGCAATTGATAATTGCTTGAAACACCCCCATAGATTCAGAGTTGTATATGCAATTATTGTACATCATTATTTAAGGTCAAAATACTGAACTCATTGTCAGAAAAGGATATTGTGACAAGGTGCAGTTAGTTGTTCAAGGATATGCATAAAGAGTATGGAATTAATAAATGAAAAATTTATGTCCTAATTGTCAAGAAGATCACTATTCGTACTCTTCTTGACTGACATCACTTTGTGACTGGAGTACATAATGAATGGATGCCAAAAATGCCTTCCTTGATAAAGACATCTAGGAGGAAGTTTACATGTGTCAAGCACTCACACTTGCTACTTGAGATCCCTCTTTGGTCTATTGACTTCATAAAGCACATTGCTATTACAGGCTCTGTGTGAATGGTTTGAACGCTTTTATATTACCATTCTTACAACTAGGATATGATTAATCCGTCTTTGTTTGTATGACAAGTTGCAGCGTTCACATTATTTTACTATATGATATTCTCAATCTCTTGAGATCACCTCATCTCAATCAAAGATGTGAATCTAGAGTGCAAGAACAGTTTAGATGAACGATTCTTGGGAAGCTCCTGTTTCTTTAGCCTCGATATCAATGGTTCTATGCAAGGTTTTTACGTCAGCCAACAAAAAATGTGCTTGCAATGTTTCTAGTGCTAGATTTACCAATGCCAAGGTTTTCAACACTCCGTTAGAGCTGAATGTCAAACTATCTACTGATGTTGCAGATCCCTTTTTTGAGTTTATCATGTATCTCACCACAACATGCCCAGATATAGCGCAACCCTCCATGTGATGAGCGCCATTTTTATCAGATCCTTGGCTACCCCATCTCTAAGCCATTCACCAAATCCTCTATAATGTTTAAGGTGCATCCATTTGGTGATGGTTCTTCTTATCCACATCCTCTTTAGAGCTTACTGACTATGTGGATGCCAATTGAGAGATGCTACTCTATTACTAGCTATTCTATATTAATGAACTCTTTTTTGAACTCGTGGAAGATGAAGAAACATGACATTATAAGCAAGCATTGAAGCTAAATGCCATGTTATTTCCTCTATTGCCAGAGAGAATGTTTAGTTTCATACTCTCCTTAGTAACTTTGATATTTTGTTTTCACCCTTGTATGCATATAACTAAAGAGCCATTAAGATTGCATCTAATCCAGTATGTCAGAGCAAAGAAAGCATATTAATATAGATATCACTATATAATCATCATCTGGATGGACCCTTTCACTTATGATTCTTCTACTGCAAAAATGTTCACATTTTCACAAAGCCAATAGCTTAGAAGCAACATAATTTTCTCATGAATAAGCTTATGCCTAACTCATGCCTGCATCAACATAGAGGTCAGGCATTAACGACGTATATACAAAATTGAGTATAATCTTGTCATGCTATGATAGTATAGAAGTATTTTAGTGATAAAATCAGAATGCATAATATATAAGCTCCAAAAGGTTCTCAAAAGTGTTTTGGATAAAAATTTAGCCATAAGACTTCTGTATACTTCTTTTCTTCTTTTGCATCTCTCACTCTCTCTCTAACATGATAGTTTCTTCATAGAAATAAAGCATCCACAACAAAAAAGTGACCTCCAATGCTTTCTACTTTGATACAAGCAAATGGTCACAGTTGTTGGCATGTCATCCGGATCAGAGTTATATGCTTTGCCCCACAAAAGGGCCAAAAACTACTGAAACTAAAAGAAATATGAAGGAGATAAAAGAAAAAAAAGAAGAAAATTACAATTATGACAAGGAAGACACTATGATTTGTATGACCAATCAAAATTAATGGTTGTCAGAGTCATCTCCATCTAATCAATGAGTACACATGATCCAAGTGGAGGTCCCACTCGATCACTATCTGTTTACTTGATGGGCAGTGATGAACACTAACGACCATGAATTTTCTATGGTTATATGGATCAATAGCATTCGTTCCCTGTAATTGTTAACAGCATAAAAAAAAAAAAAAAGTATTTATTCCCTGTAACATTCAGAAATGATTAGAACATAAACAGAGGATTGGTGGTCCAATGGTGTTGCTGCTTCTTTCTCAATGGTTGCCTTTGTTGGAAGGCAACCTGAATTTGAGAACCTTTTGAAGGTTGCAAACAGATTTAATTTGCTTTCGAGGTTTTTCATCAGATTCAACAATGCATTTTCCTTTGAACATATTAGTTTCTGATGGTCCTGTTTCCTCGTGCATCACAGGTGTTGACTCATCTGCATAACAAATTCTCACTGATATTGAGAAAAAAGAAGGGGAAGAAGACAGAAGAGAAACCATAAAAGAATGAACAAATAAAAAGTCAACAGAAAAGGAACAACATTAAAAAGGTGACTTAAGGAGCGATGACAACCTGGAAGATATCTTAAAGTTTACCAGTGTCTTGCATACTTGTGAAAAATGTGATAATGCAAGCAGTGCATGACTAAAAAACGGGAAAAAGAAAAGCATCATATACTGTTATAAACAAAGTACTCTTACCACTTTCAGAAAAAACAAAGAATGTTCCTATTGTTTCTTGCCACTCCCCTATCTGCAATACCAGTATCAAGTTAAAAATCGAATATATTCACCTCAGTAAGCAACATATCAGCAGCTATGTACTTATTATATCAGCTAATAGTCATGCTACAGAAGCAAGAAGTAAGAAATGTCTATGTGATACCCAGTAAACACATAGAATAGAGAGCAAAACTGTAAGGAAATTTGTGAAAATGGGTCTACTTCTTTCTTCCAAGGAAATTTCAGAACATAATGAGAAACCTTCAAAAACTAAAATTCAAACAAACATGAAAACAAAGAACTCACCAGCTTCAGTTTACCACCTATTGTCAGAACCGGGTTCATTGTATTCAAACCCTGCATTTGAAAAGAAGAGGTGTGGCATTATCTGCAAGGAATCCAGCAAAGACGGAATGGTCATGCATATAAAACATATCTATGTTTGTGTATTCAGGCAAACATCTAATTAACATCTAGTCATCATTGAAGAAAATCTATACTGTCATGTAAATGAGATTCCAAGGAAACCAGGACCAATGGGGTATAGAACCAATAAAGAAGGATGTTTGATTACAGTTGCCCTACATATTAAATTCGTCACATGGAAAAGTGCGAAGTGTGTGAAAGACCAGTGGGTCCAGGTTAGTGCCTTTGTCCCATGTGAGATGGTGTAATCTATAGTCAGAAGAATATAAAATTACAAGTCAATCAAGGTATACTCCTCTTAATAATGGAAGAATAATACAGTTATTCTGAAATTCTGAATGTTGGCAAGTTCTTCAGAAGCTTTTGATCCATGATCCAAGTGCAAGTTCAACAGTGCCTTTGTTTTGGAAGGAGTAAAAAATTGCGAGTACATTACACATGATGAGTCTAAAAGGTCATGCGATTGCTGGAGAGAAATGTTCTTTATCCATTAACTGATGTTCTTTTCCAAAACCTATGGGTAACCACTATCTGTCAATTAGTTATCGATGTAGAAAACTCTAAATGATGAAAATGCTATAGAGGATGCATCTGTGAGTCGTTTAAAACATTCTCCACTTAGATACATATACAGTTGATGCTTTACACAGCCACAAGAAGTTGAAGGACCATTCAAAATAACCTTCAATTGGTTCCAAATTCAAATGCGCAAGGAAACCAATATTGCATTCATCTTCTCATTTTTTCCTCCAGATTGATTTTATCCTATGCTCTTTTGCCATTCACAGTCACACTTTTCTAGCATTCCTTACTCCATTTGTGAACTGAAGAACATAAGAAACTGAATGTCAACCATATCAGAATAAAGGTTATGGCAGAGGAGCAGTAAGCACTTCATCAAAACAAGACCTTCACCTTGGCATGAGTAGCATGAAAAAAGCAATCAAATAAAAATGGAACTGTAGGTAAAAATAAAATGGATATATAGAAAAATATATGACTAAAACTATTAACATTTTCAGTGTATATGTATATGTGTGATATATATATATATATATATATATATATATATATATATATATATTTGAGTAATGATCCTATGAGACGCTCCCACACCCATGTGTGTAGGACCCAAAAGGATCACCATTAAATTTGGCACAAATCTCTAGAAAAGTTATCACATGGGTGTGACTTGAATTTTTTAGATATCTGTGCCAAATTTAATGGTGATCCTTTGGGGTCCTACACACATGGGTGCGGGAGGGTCTCACAAGGTCATTTCCCTACATATATATATATATATATATATACATATATATGATTAGATTGGTTAGTTTTCAATATAAGAAAGGGTAGATCATTGCTCTTAAGAGGCTTTGGTTCAATAGCTATGATGACCACAATTTTTGCTTTGGATAGATGAACCATAGTTCACTATACCATGCAGTTAGCAATGAAAAGGTGACTACATTTCAAATGGACGTCAGCAATGTATTCCTTGATGGAACTTGGAGTGGAAGAGGTGTACAAGGGACTTATACCAGGGGTGATCATTGAAGAAAAGGCCCATGTATGTCAGCCCTGTAAAGATCTTTATGGTCTCCACAAGGCCACAAGCATGGTTTCAAAGACCTAGGACCTAGCGAATTGTTCCATGTTTTTGACAAAATCAGAGATGGTTATTATTGCATAATTAGAATCTGAATACATGCAATTATGTGGATTGTATTCATAATCCCCAGTTCCCCACTCTGAAAGTTCAGCCCCATTTAGATGGAAATAGTATTAGTTCGAGGAGGAGAGGTGATGCATGTGTACTTAATGAACAAGGAGGTTGTTGCCTATCTCCATAGATGCATATTTGTTTATTATTATCATGACTTATTTTAGTCGTAGTTATGAGAAGGGCAGTTATGCAAACACCCGCATCAGAATCTATACCATCCTGCTGAAAGAAAATTTGGTATGTACAAATCTTGTTCCTAAAGTGTCCTTGTTTCAGTACGTTGATTCATATAAAGATGACTCCTTTGTGTAATATTTTCAAATTTGATCATAGCTTTATATAAAATAAGGGATTTATTAGAATTTAAAATTACGCATTCTTGATAACCACATTAATTACAAGTTGGATACATATAAAACTTTAGTATAAATGTTTAAAGTCTTAAAAAAATATTTAATGTCTTTATATTTAATCCATTTTGGAAGTTTACTACCACTAATAGGAATGGGTCCTCAGCCTGGGTGCTCAGGGGGGCTGAACTACAACATCATGTCAAGGGTTACATTCCTGCCCCATTAACATGTCAATAATAATAATAATAATAATAATAATAATAATAATAATAATAATAATAATAATAATAATAATAATAATAATAATAATAATAAGAAAAGAAAAGAACATACTACCATTAAAATCCTTCCTAAAAATATAGCTTTCCTCATAGGTATTTTATTCAGGCACTCTAGTAATTAATATCCACATTGGATAACACTTTCTATTAAAGGGAAAGCTCTGTATGTGACCCCACATACATAAAAGTATATGTGACCCCACTTCTCAGCCATTCGATCTGAATGGAGGGCTGGGATCCTCTCATGTTACGGTGTCATGTTAAACACTGTTTGATTTTTAATCTTCCTTTTACGAAAATATTTTTGAGTGGCATCCCCTCTTCTTATTGGGGCACACCTAGCAAAAATAAAAAATATATTTCGTATGAAAATAAATGACCAAAGCCTCCAAAAGTTTCAGCGGTATTCTGGTAATTTACATCACCAGATTTTTTGTAAATTTGTATCATGTATGCATACCCCAAATTTCATTGTACAATGATTTATAGAATAAAATAAAATAAAATAAAGCACTCTAAGCCATCGGATCAAGACCTGATGCTCAAGAGCCAACTCTAATTAGATCGGACAGATAAGAGTAAGGGTTACATATGCTTCATATGTAGGCGGGGTCACATGTAATGCTTTCCCTTTATCAAATATGAGAGAATATATAGTTTTTCGAATCTCTCTAATGATTTATGGTTATATTTGGATAGAAACACAGAGAGAGAGAGAGAGAGAGAGAGAGAGAGAGAGAGAGAGAGAGATCCACGAAAAGCTTATATTGGGAAGTTAATTGAAAGGACAATTATGAATTTCCATAACAATCAGTTACATCTTTTGCATTATAGCTTTTTATATCTTTGATCTATATAATATTTTGTTTAATGTCACATTCAAGTTTTATTTTTAGGCTCCCTGCTATAACAATTTATGAGAAAATTTGTAAGGTATAGTTTATGATGATTATACACTGCACAATGTTGCTATGGGACATTCTAATAATTTATAACTTTGTTATGTTTTCTTGATTTCCTACAAATTATTAGAAATCAGAGATTATAAGTTATCCACTACTGAACAATACTCATTCCTAGTACTTCTTCACGCCATTAAATATTATGAGGTATCATATTACAAATGATCAAAGCACCCATTGTACTCTCAAATAGTTAACCATCCTCTTTCACATCTGTGTGTTCAAAGTACCAATGCCTCATGAGATAGGATGCTAGTTACATACAAGAGCTTTATTCCCAAGTCCCAACAACACAACATATAAGAAAAAGGAATTTATATCCAAAACTGGCTCTTCTTTTGTTAGACAGGGTAAATTTAAAGGATTTCATTTATCTGGGGGCATATCATTGTGCTTCAACTTAAAATTCGCAATAGAAAATCATCCCACTTAAGCAGTTAATAATGAGTGCCAAATAACTGCAAATAGTTCCTGCATTCCTACTTATAAAAAACAAGAACTACAAATAAATTGTATGCTTATTACGCAGCTAATCAACATATAAAATTTACCTCATTGAGGATTCTAAGGATAGCAAAACTTTGTTTCATATATATGCCAAAAACTTAGTAAATGACATCGTTTGCTAATTCCTGTCAAGTGCCTTTATTATCTCTAAAGTAAAAGAACAGCAATTACACTAACCTCTAAAAGTATGTTTATTTGTCACCAAAGAACAAAAAAAAAATAGAGAACTCTGAAAGTAAGTTCATGTCTCAATGCAACTATAGAAAAAAAGGAACTTCTAGAAATCAATTTTTCTTTTCTTGTTTTTTTCTAAAAATGATCTTGCACTTAGTTTTGTCAAAACACAATGTTCACCCAATTAGGAATGAAAAATGAGAAAGCCCTAAATACTAAATAATACGCCAAGTTTCGTGTCAATTCAGGTAAAATATTATGATGAAAAATCACACCATTGAAGCGAAAGAATTAAAAAAAGAAAAAAGAAAAAGAAAAAGAACTACTATATAGTGCATATTATACACTTACAGAGAGCGTGTATGATGCATTGGCTGGGATATTGGGACGAATGCTATCCAAATCAAGCAATATGTATTCTTCCTCTTCCTCAACATTCTCACTCTTATCTGTGTTGGTCTCCATTCCTATATGAAATCATATACAAACAGCTCAATAAAGAACCACAAAGAAATAATTCTTTTGCTTTTTATGCAAAACAGTGAGTATGAATTATCCAAGAAATGGGTTTTTCCTAGGCAAACTCATGGATAAAAATAGATAACTATCCAAAAAAAGTTCAATGAATAAACAAAATTCGTAGTGGATTTAGACAATTCTATCGTTTCTTTCCTAGTTATACGAGCTTGGGCTTCTCCTATAGCTATTTTATACCAAAATTTGAAGCTATGGATCTCTTTCTGATCAGAAACATCATAATCGACCCAGAACTCAAAAAAATACAGTAAAATTCAAATTTTCTCATAAAAAATTTAAATCTCAATGCATCCAATATTGCAAAATATAAATGGCAAACAAAATTTTCTCCTTTTTGCAAGGGCCAACCATGATTCCTGGTTCTAGATTGAGAGGGAGAAGGACATTTGAAGTTCCCTCCGTTCATCTTTGTGATGGTTAACATTACCTTTTCATAGTTCAAGCAGTCACAAAGTAAAAGCAGCAATAGAATTAAGGAATTCATGTTAAGGCCTACTATGATCTTTGGAATTCCAATAATAATGAAATGAAAAGAAAAGGAACTTTGCCTTTCGAAGTAGAGAGATAAGTGAAAAATTTGACAGTAATTCGAAGAAAATCTGAAAAAAGAAAAGAAAAGGAACTTTTTCTTTTGGAGGGATGAACCTAATTTAATTCATAGATTCAAAACAAAAAACTGAAAAAAGGGAATTTTCTTTCTTTATATAGAGATATGAACTGAAAAACCAGGCCCTACATCCAATAAAAACTGAAAAAAAAGAAAAAACAGAAAAATTTTCTTTAGAAGTAGAGAAAGAAAGTTCAATTATACAACAAGAAAACTAGAAGAGTTCAATTTGAGAAGGGGAGGCCTTTATTTTTCTGGCGATGGGGAATGTGCTTTTGCAGGAGACTCAGTTCCTGGGTTGCAATAATGGGTGGATATTGCGAATAAGAATTTGAGTGTTTTTTGCATAGAGAAAACTGCACTCACAAGCTTACTATGATCCATAGCCAATGTAAAACCCAAAACAAAAATCGATCTATTCCAGGACTCAGGTTTGAAACTCACTACCAGGCTAGCCGAGCCCTCAATCAAGTGCATCGAGTCAGCAAAAAACCAAGAATGCACAAAAAAAAGGGAAAAGACCAAAAAAAATCTTACAAAAAATATATTAAAAAAAAAATCTTTTGTTGAAAAAATATACAAAATTATATTGGGGTTGTATACCATAAGATCATTGACTTTCAGTACAAGGAGGTCATATGAGGGTTTCAGTTTCCCCAGGAAAATCCTGGTTGCTGAGTTTCCAGGAAACTGAAAGGGAAGTTAAACTTGGTAGCCTGAAAACTGGGAATCTGGCGCTGGTATTTTCACCTATTTGGTAGTGGGAAAACTGGAAATTGCCTGTCTTAACTGTTCATGATGTATTTCACCTGTTCACCACATGAATGGCATTTATAATACCTCCTATATGGATTTTTTACAAACCTAGATGTAAATGTTAAGCATGGTTGGGTGCGACATAACTTAAATGGATAGGATACAGTACTGCTAGTTGATGAACTTGCCATATTCACACCAACGACTACGGTACTGCTACTTGATGAACTTGCCATATTCACACCTATAACTAAGTAGTATGAAGCTATTAAACATTCAATTCGTAATATCATAAGCACAAATAAGGTTTTAGAAATTTATACTTTGATAATCTCATGTCTTGCCCTACCTATCCTCAACCAACAAATTAGACATAACTAAGGAGATTTAATCAGGTATTTCACATTTATTTTTTGATTGGTTGGATCTCAAGTGAGAAGATATTATGCTTCCAATAAATGCAATGAAGAGCAATATAGAAATAAAACCAGGACGGACGAGTAAAATCAACTCAAAAAAGAAATTTATACTTCTGCTAAATACTTCCAATCTTCTAATTACTGCAAATGGTAAGAAGAAGGAATCTAACTGTATATACGTGATAGAGTATAGTGCGAACTAATTGCAGTAAGCTAGGAAATTGACCATCAAAAATTGAATAAAGCATGTCCAATCAGCTGAATACAATAGTGGCATTAAATTCTTAAGTTCTTGCAGAATAGCATATATAACATTGATTGAAGACTAGGCAACCATACTAAAAAAGGGAATTTCATTCATCCAATTGAAGCATGTCAATGAAGTTCTATATTGCGCAAAACAGAGAAAAAATATACATAAAACATCTCATAATCAACTAAAGGTAAAGAGGCATTATTTGGATCCTAATCAACTACCCAAAACTGGTGGTTAGGGTTGCGAGTAGCATAAATGAAAACATGGGTAGCAAAATTTACATCCAAAATAGAGCAATAAAAATGAAAATTTCAGTTGGAAGATCCAAAAATATGAATTACAACAAAGAATTTAAACTGCATGATTTTTTATTTTTTTTTTATTTTTAGCAATATAACTTATTTCCTGAAAATCCAATGGAAAAAAACAGAATCCTTATAATCACTTAATCCTAGTTCATCATAAAATACAATACATTTCTAATCAGAATGCCTCCGTAACACAAAAATCAGCATGAAAGCGCAAAAAAACAGAAGCTCTGGAAACACTACACTGAAAAAACATAAAGCTCTCAAAGCATGAAACCGTAATCCACAAACTAAACCCCATTTTCTAAAGACCAAACGTATTTTCTTAAAACTTGAGACCCTTAAATTCCAAATCCAGTAGCTCTGTGACCACTAGGCCCTATCTCCCAGATCCCAAACCCTAATTAATCCAAAACCAGAAGACATTGCATATATATCAGAGCACACAAGCTCTGAAAATTATGTATGAAAAGATAAGAGATATTAAGCAGAGAGACAGCTCGTATGCTCAGAGCTTACCTCAGGTGGAGATGCGTTGGGAGGGAGAGTGGAGTGAGTACGAACGGTTTGCAGGAGAGAAGTGGGTTGGGAGACGCTTATAAAGTTTTCCTTCACCAGCACAGAGGGAAAATAATGGGTTCTGAATTTTCCTACCATGCCGTGAATCAAACAGAGGAAATCTCACTAAATAACTAATTTAAAGTGTATTATGATATTTGAATTTTTTTTTTTTTAAGATTTTGTACCCGATTAATTCACTATATTTGATTTCACAACCAAATAACAATTGTTACATTATTATTTAAAAATAAATAAATAGTCTTGTTATAACAATTGTTACATTATTATTTAAAAAAATAAATAGTCTTGTTATATACCTTTCTAATTATTAATTTTGAAAGGCGTAAAACATAAAATATGGAAAACTTGATGTTTTACGATTGAAAATAATATGACAAATCCAAAGATACGGGAAAATAGAAAAAATAGAAAATCGGAAAACATAAAATCTTGCAAACGATAAATATTATAAAAACCAGTGTTTAAAAAAGCGTCGAGTCGAACCAGACTCGCTCGGTTTGACTCGGGAATCGCCATAGACGGATCGAATAGGCGAAAAAAACGGGAATCGTCCTGTTCTAGAGAGAACAGGACGATTTGTACAGTGACTCGCCAATTCACTGTACGGAAATCGGCGAGTCCGTACAGTGAATCGGCGAGTCCCGTACGGAATTTATTTTATTTTATTTTATTTTATTTTATTTTATTTATTTATTAATTTTTTTTTAATCCATGATAGATTTTTTTGTAATACTTGATGATTTTTTTGTAATCCATGATCGAATTGTTTTTTTTTTTTTGTAATCCATGATCGAATTGTTTTTTTTTTTTGTAATCCATGATCGAATTTTTTGTTTTTTTTTTTTTTTTGTAACCCATGATAGAATTTTTTGTAATCCATGATCGAATTTTTTGTAATCCATGATCGAAATGTTTGTTTTTTTTTCTTGTAATCCATGATCGAATTTTTTGTTTTGTTTTTTTTTTTTGTAACCCATGATAGAATTTTTTGTAATCCATGATCGAATGTTTTGTAATACATGATCGAATGTTTGTTTTTTTTTTGTAATCCATGATCGAAATGTTTGTTTTTTTTTTTGTAATCCATGATCGAATTTTTCGTTTTTTGCTTTTTTTGTAACCCATGATAGAGTTTTTTGTAATCCATGATTGAATTTTTTGTAATCCATGATCGAATTGTTTTTTTCTTTTTTTGTAATCCATGATTGAATTTTTTGTTTTGTTTGTTTTTTTTTGTAATCCATGATCGAATTTTATGTAATCCATGATTGAATTTTATGTAATCCATGATCGAGTTTTTTGTAATCCATGATTTAATTTTTTGAAAATTTGTGATTTTTTTTTTTTAACCCATGATCGAATTTTTTTTTGTAATCCATGATAGAATTTTTTGAAAATTTGTGATTTTGTTTTTTTAATCCACGATCAAATTTTTTTTTGTAATCCATGATAGAATTTTTTGAAAATTTGTGATTTTTTTTTTTTAATCTATGATAGATTTTTTTGAAAATTTGTTATTTATTTTTTTTAATCCATATTATTCAAAGAGAAAATGAGAGAGATGATGATTCTGAGGCCACCTTATCCCACCCATATTATTCACATATCGAGTCCCAACAGCAACAATGTAGGGATGAGCACGACAGTGCAGGTGAGCATGAAGGATGGACAATCTTCAGGGATTTTAGATTGGGAACACAACAAAACACTAACACTCAGGGATTTGGGAATAGTCAGACGCCTGCTAATATCGATGATTTGTTTTTAGATCGAATCAATGAATTGTTAAACTAATTCAATCAATAGCACCAGCGTGACCAAGAAGAACAATAACGTCGTCTATCATTTTATTTTTAGATCATATGTTACTAATTTTATGCTTTATTGTAGTCCATGTATGTTGATATACTTATTCCATGATAATTATATGTTTATCGTTTTGTGTGATGTAAATTAAATGCTGAATGACGGTTCATGCAGGGAAAGAACATATCAATATTCGCATATTCATTCAAAAACATGAAAATTCTTAATGGAGTACCCTCATTTCTTATTAAATTCCTAAAAAATAATATTTATAATAAATTTTAATAAGGATTTTTTTTAAGCTTTATTCTGACCGATTCACTCGATTCCCGATCTGGATCGCCGATTCGCCGATCCGGATCGATTTTTTGGAAGCCCGATCCGAGTCACCGATCCGTTTTTTAAACCATTGATAAAAACAGATAAATATATAACAATTACAAACATTTGAATTTAAATTAAAATATATATAATTCATCCGAAATTCTCATGCTGATCCCCTAATCTTCGTGCGAATGGATGCCTCCAATCCTCATCAAAGCTTCCTAAGGCAGCCCAATCAAAACCCACAATCCAATTTTAAATTTCGAATATAAGAGATCCAAGCTCTTGAAAATTTCAAAATAGTAATCTGAATTTCGAATCTTTTGTTTTTTTAAATTTTTTTATGAAAAAATGCTTCGATCACAAACACAAAAATAGGCTTAAGGATCAAATTTCATGGAAGATCAACCATCACTTGAAATTCCAAGTCTTCAAGATCGCTCAAAAACTTGTTAAAATTTTGATCTAAAACATTTGGCAAATATGTTTTTCTCAAATCGAATGTATCTAATCTACAGATCAGTCAAAAATCTAGTTATAGGCTCTGCAAATATGTTTTTCTCAAATCGAATGTATTTAATCTATAGATCAGTCAAAAATCTAGTTATAGGCTCAAATTGAGCGTAGAATGCACACCCAAGGGCCCAAATATTGTAAAAATGAAGAAAGAAAGGTGGATGGTTTTCACCCTCCTTTAAACTAACAAGTGTACATAGTCAGGTGATTGTTGTAGCAACTCATCCGAGCATTATGAAATTTAGGCGAGTCATCCTAAGTTTCATCGTACTCTGATGGGTGTCGCATTGCGTTTGTTTCGAGTGTTGTGAAATTCAAGCGAGTCATCCTAGTTTCATAGTACTCTGATGGGTGTCGTATTCCGTTTGTACAGTAACTCGTATATGTACATTGTTCAGGCCTTAGCTAATTATTAGGGCCAAGTTACTCTGCCGAGTTTTTTAATAATGTCCAAAATTAGTTTTTGATATATGATATGTTCATATATTATGTATTGGATGGTATTACTTATGTGAGACTACTAACTTTTGATATAAAGATGGTCATAATCAATCCTATCTATCATATGTTAAATTTGTTTGAAAGGTAGCCGTATGTTGCAAAGCTCAAAAAAAATTCTTTTAAAATTTGGGCTTAGTCCGTGGCAACACCCTAACTGCCTAATTTCAAATCTACCAACCAAGGATGCTCGTGACCTTGTGCAAAAAATGAACGTTGTCTTTAGGATAATGGGGTGGTGTGGTTTTAGGTGACCTTAAATTATTTTCACAATGAAAGAAAATATCATGTCTTTGGTGTATCAACATGCTCTAAAAAACTATAGTCGACATGTTTGTAATACATGTGAAACTGGCAAACCACATATTCAGTTGCAAAAGGAATTTTGGTCACATGGCTAATATATGCAAAATGTTTATAATCTTAGACTTTATAAAAATAAATAAAGATGCACCTCAAAAGTATAAAATGTAGTTTTGGGGGCTAAAAAACTGTCAAAATGATCATTTAGACTTTGATCATTATGGATTTATTAAAAAAAAATCTAAAACCTTAAAAGATATTATAGCTTATAAATCTGGACTATCGATTTTAAAGTGTTCAGAATCTCCATCAAATCTACATCATTATTAGAGTTTCAAATTTTATAATCAAGAGTGAAAATAAATTCTCTCGTTTTCTTTCTTTTTCTCTTTTCGAATGCCGTCATTGGATTTTCAACACGGAAACTGCATTTCCCAATGGGCTTTTAAAGTGCGGCTTTACTTTGTTACATGAAACCTAAGCCTTATGCTAACCACATCCTTAGAAAATTGGCGATTTAAAGGAGCCCTAAGTTTTTGTTCTTCTTTTTGAATAAAACTAGGAAAATTGTAGTGTCCACGTGATGTATAAACATGAAATTGGGGCTTGGTTGCATCCTTCCAAGCCAAATCCAAAAAATAAGAAATAATAATCCAAATTTTAATTAAAATATCTCTTATTGTTTCAACGGCTTGGGGATTAATTTATTTATTTGAATAATTTATTTCAAGAGTATTTTGGTTAAATTTTTATTTATCTTCATCAAGTGTGCTTAATAAAGATTCATCCATGTCCTAATTTTCATGTTTATACAATTTGTAAACAAAAATAATAAATAAAAAACAAAATTAATTTTTAGCCTCACAAAGGACTAGATCCAATCCAAAGATGGATCATCTAAGCGTCCACACCCTGTAGACGCTTTAGTTCATTAACATTACACCCAGCAGTAGCATTTTACATCTAAAATGGTTTGAATTTGAGTGAAGAACATAAATGTAGTTGCATCAGTTATTCATATTTTGAGAAATTGAGAACCAAAGACATACAAATTCATCATGTTGACTCTCAATATCAAGATCTTAAAACAAAAAAAGAAAGATATCGTCGTACTCCTTAATTTTAAGTTTCATATCTCCATAGGCTCAAGGTTTCAAAACATACACTGAGACATAGAAATCTTATGTTTTATATTTTTTGACATTTTAGAATAACTTTACTCACTTTAATCATATTTTTTTTAATCCAAACAATTGTTAAAAAGACAACTTTTTTCTAAACTCTATCCACTCTCTTCACTTGATATCATAGTTAGCAAATCGAGGACTATCAATAATTCGGTTCACCATAAAATCGAGAATAAATAGTTTTTATTTTAAAAAGTCAAATGAAAAAATTAGATAAAAAATATGGATCGAAAAAAATACTTCATTAAAGATATCACAAATATATCGGACTAGGCTCAACAAATTGGAGTAAAACGATTGGTTAAGTTCAAAAATATAGAAATTTTGAAATACATCATTTAGTAGGTACCAAAAATATACACCATATGAATGCACGATGATAAATACACCATATTATAACTATAGTATGGTGAGTTGTAAGCATCTGGAGATATGATAACTACGGTATGGTGAGTTAATGAGCCATTACTTCAAAGTTCAAACAAGTGCAATAAGCATCTGGAGGTCTGGACATTCATAGCACGCAGAGAGAAAGAATAAAACCCCAATTGGAGCAGCACGCAGAGAGGGAGAACCTGAGAAGCAGCACTTACATAGAGAAAAGCAGCACATACAGAGAGAGAAGCAGCATGCACAGACGGAGCATCACCGAGGAACTATGGGTTTAGGAAATAAGAGAACTTGTTAGGAGATTGACTGAGAGAGAGAAGCAGCACACACAGAGGAACTATGGGTTTGAGGATACAAAAAACCCATTTGGGTATTGAGTAAGAGAGAGAAGCTGCATGCACATAGGAAGCAGCAGCATGCACAGGTTTGGCGATATGAAAAAACCCCTAATCTGGTTTTTTTTTTTAAAGCTTTTTTTTTTTTAAGCTTATGTATTGATTGTGTAATATGGAATTCTGGAGGCTCTTTGAACCCTAATTTGGATTGAATTTTTGGTGGAATTTTGTCAAGCCAAAACTTGGGAATTTTTTATTCAATGGTTTTCATGCTTGTTTATTCTAATTTGTAATAATCTGGATGGTTTGAGCTCTGATTTATTATAATCTGGATGGCTTGAGCCCTAATTTATGATAATCTGGATGGTTTTATGCCAAATCTGTATCGATTTTAGATTTTTTTTTGGAAATAATATATTTTTTAGAAAGTATGAAAATAAATATACAAATCAGGAAAAAAAAAATTTTCTTTCAAAAAAAAAAACTTATAGGTAAAAAAAAGGATACTATTTTTTTGGTCAAGTTTAACTCGTTTTTCTTATAATTGTGTTTTCAACATTTTTCTGAAGAAAAAAATGCATTTTTTTACCGAACTTTTCAAAAAGGTGCCATTTTAAATGTTTTCCATAAAATCGCCTTAGTCTTAAACGCCGATTTGCTAACTATGCTTGATGTTCCCCTAAATTTTATCTCTTTCTCTCTCTCCATATAAAACCTAAGATTCCTATGCCCCAAGATATATTTTGAAACATTGGGTTTATGGCGATATAAAACTTAAAAAAAAAAATAAGGGGTACAGAGATATTTTCCAAAAAAAAAAAAAAAGTTTCTGAGCTCCAAAAGTGCTTCACCTTGAATACAATCTCAATATTGAATTTTGATGATTCATTTTAATGGGTCCTAGATAAGTGTGGTTCATTTTGATGATTTATTTTAATGGGTCCTAGATACGTTAGAGTGGTGTCATTTTACGAGTTCAAAATCTATTTTTCTTGGGATGAAGTGAAGATGCATGGACATGGTTCTTGGCTTTTTGCAGTCTAACTTTTCTTTTATTTAAAATCCTGAATTACTATTAAGTTCATACCAATTTGTTCCATAATTTCCGGAAATGACCAAATTGCATGTACTTTGGATCCTCAAGACGTAAAACTTAACATTCTATGAATTAGAGTTAGAATAAAATTTCGGATCTTGAAGATCTGAAATTTAGTAAGTCAAAATTTATAAAATTTCAGATCTCCAATATCTAAAATTTAAGGGTGCAGTGGGCATCGTAGCTGTAGAGGTAAGGTGCACCTTCAAATTTTACCATGGTGTATAATTTGGAGGTAAAATATTTTTAGGATTATCTCAAAATCTATTTTTATATCTAATTATAAAATTTTAAATTTAAAAAATGGTTAAAATCAAGTAGATCTATAAACATATGAAAATCTTGAAAATGGACGGTGTAGATAATATGTTGTAAAATGCACTATTTATGAGACTTAAAATCTTTTTATTTTTCATGGTCATACATCTCGATGTCGAGATGATCAATCAAAGGGTTTTTCAACATTAAAACTATCTTTTCCGATGGATTTTTTAGGTACATCTATAGTTGTTGCATCCTTATATAAACTTTTTCCAAAATTTAATTGTTCTAAAATTTTAAAAATTTTAAATTTTAAATTTGATATTCGAACCTTGAAGATCGAAATTAAGCAGGCTCATCATTCTTTACAGCTCATCATTCTTTACAAAATTGAGCCTACTTCCTCCTAACATAAAGTACAAAAAATGCAAATAAGCAATTTTTTTTTTGTTTTCGTATTCAAGGAAAGTCGAGATTTTGAGGAGAGAGTCAGAAGAAGGGAGAGGATAAGCGTTATGTTCAAGCAAAATTAAGAAAAAGGGAAAGGCTTTAGATTGCTTCTTTTTTAACCAATTTTTTTTAATTTTATAAATTTTGAAGTCTCTTAATTTCATATCTCAAATTTTATAAATTTTAATTTTTAAATTTTAGATTTTCAAGAATCAAAGTTTTATTTTAACTATAACTTATAAAATATTAAATTTTGGATCTTGAACATTCGAACTATAGGCAGTCCGGTCCTTTCAAAAATACTGTGAAAAGAAAGGTATCAATGTAATGATAAAAAATGTAGTTAATTTTAAATAGCAGAAAAGTTAGAAGATATACGCAAGTTTCTCCAAATCATCCTCTTATGAATCCCACTCTCTTCCATCATTGTCTATGCGGTGATAGCTCTGTTGAAAACTATATTTATGTATAATTGGCCCTTAAGCTTCATGGACGATGTATTATTGAGCTTCTAGAATATGTGAACATGATCATCAATTTTGAGGGTTACAAAGTTGTGTATTATTAAAGAAACTAATATATGTAATGAACAATATTTTTAATATGGGTACATATAAAATAAAACAAAATATTATTTAAAAAAATAAATGCAGGTTTTTATATTTTTACACTCCCCCTCAACAAAGCAGGAGCAGAAGAAGTTTGAATAACTGCAAATTAACAGAAGAAGCTTGAGATCATCAATATCGCTTAACAGCAAATTAACAAGCATCCACTACGTACAGGATCGAGTAAACTTGATCATCACATAGGGTGGAGTAATGGAAAACTCCATCATTTAATATGATTGAGTAATGAAAAACTCAATCATTAAACATAGGCATCTATAACAGACATGATCGATTAAACTCGATCATCACACATGATGGAGTAATGAAAACTCTATCATCCAATATAATTAAGTAATAAAAAATACAATCATTAAACATGATCAAATAACGGAGAACTTGATCATCAACTAGGATTGAGAAATTCGACCATCAAACAGTAAGCACTTGAAAAATCAGTGGCAGATCAACAAGCACAACTGGACCTTGGATTCGGAGTTGAGAACAGTAAGTTTTAAAACAAATCAGAGAGTCAAAACATGACTCAGGCAAAAAAACAAAACATAGAGTCGATTCTGAAGCAAAGTTTTTCAAATGTTTATGAGGGTCAATATTTTTCAGAGCGGATTCCATCTGTGGTTTTACAAAGACAACGCTTCTTATTAGAAGTGAGTGGCTGAAGGGACATAACTGAGGGGCTAAAGCGAGTGAGCAGCTAAACAGAGCGGTTGAAGGCTCCATAGATGATTATCGAGGAAGAAGGGATCTTCTCTGTCATCGAATTCAGAGTGGAGATGGGTAAACAGTATGGTCCTCCCCTTTGAAAAGACAACAATGTGGTCGGTCGGTTATGTCAAACCAAACATTATTATTATTTTATGTCAAAGCAAGGGAATCATCAGGAGGATCAAAAGTAAGAGATGGGTTGAGAAAAAAAACGACCTACCGATAAAAGAATAAATAAATAAAGGACAACATCAAGTGTAGGTTTCTATATTTCCACGAACCCTTGTGATCATGGCTGGCACAATCATAACAATTATCGGGAAGAAATGGAAAAGGCTCATATATGGTTGCAACCTTAAACTTTGGAAATAAGATGCACCTCATAATCCAGTAGAAATCTAGTAGAAAGGAGTGTTTTGAAGATGAAAAATCCTCCAATTAATCATCTCAACCTCAAGATTTATCCATAATGAAAAAAACTAGTTTCAAGTCCTAAAAGTGGTATATTTTATAATAAACTATTTAGATCATTTATATTTCAGATTTTCCAAGTATTTATGGATTTGCTCTAACAATACTATTTTTGAAATGTTAAATTTCATAATTAGGAGTGAGCATGGATTTTCAAGCTATTGTAAGTTTTTTTTGGTAGATCAATTGGGAATACATGCGCCTACCTGTTTTTAGAAATAATTAGCAGTTTTTGAATGCATGAGAATGGAAACCTAGACTGGTAGCTAAGGCTCGAGTGTTGCTTGTTTTCCTATACCAAAACTCCATCTTTCGTGAAAATTTAGAGGTACGTATATAGTAAACGATAAGCACCTTTTTTTCTTTTTTTTTTTGTTTATTTTTTAACATTGTCTGAGCACCTTATAGAACCTCACCCATAGGAAAAATATAGTGTGATCTTAGTCAAAAAATGAAAACTATGGCCAACGAATTTATCACCGTTCAGTTAGGATGATGATGGAGAGAAAGCAGGACAGTACAGTTCATAAATCAAAATTTTAGGAGTGGAACCCACCGACTCCAACACCGTCCAATCATCGATGGTTGGTGATAGGGAATACTAGGTCACGACCTTTCTCTTTTATGTTATGGAAATCGAACCTGGCAGTGTTCCCCATCTTTGAATATTTAGAGAGAAAACTTCGAGGGTCCGAACCCTCGAACCCTCAGGTATACTATTCAGTGTTTAAAAATTCAGTGATTTCTGATCTTGAATGTTAATTTAGATGGGAATTGTTCATGACCAAACCTGTTCTAGGATGGTTTGGGTCTTAGCCCGGTTCCCTATAAAACCCCACATTTATATTTTTCTCTTTATTTTTAAAGCTTATTTGTTTTTTTTTTTTTTTGCCTCTTAAATCCCAACAATATAAATCCCTATTTAAAGTTTTTTATTTTATCTATTTTTTAATAAATTTTGGATCACCAATTCAAACGGATCTAGACTTGATTCGGGTTGCTGATCCAACAATCCAACGCGAATCTATGGGTGAACGGTGTGCCCAACCGATTTGGGTCTAAAAACACGGGTCCAATGTATTGTTTGGGTGGCATACTATAGTTTCTCTTTAAAACCAAAATGCATTACACTCTCTAGGGAGTACACTGTCCGTTTACTCCCTAGTACATACGTCCAATTTTGGAGATCTAACCTCTTTATCCTCAATAAAAAAAATTTCTTAATTGCACCCTCTACGCACTTGAAGAAATTAATGACTCGGCATTAAATAGAGACCGTTCAATTTTTAGATGGTAAGATCTAAGGGTTAAAAAACTCAAATTTCAAATGTTTTCTTTTGAGAATAATTATCTAGTGATTCTTAGATGGTTCTCAAGATTTCAAATTGAAAAATCTCTTTAGTGTTTTGACTAATGTAGTAAATATAAACTACGCGCCCATAATGAAACTCATCATGTTGTGGCAACTCACTATCCTGACCACCTAGCCTTAACCCGTTCCTATGTATGTGCCCTTATTTTATTACATGCCCTTGTTTTATTATGTTATATTTGATTCCTTTTTTTTTTAGGTTAATTTGTATCGAAGCAATGTTCTACTTCTTTTTCAAATATGAAACTCAAACTTGGATTTCTCTTTACACCTTCTTTAATGTCTTCATAAATTCTTGATAAACTTCTCTAAAATTTCAACGTCTCTGAAATATAAACAAAAATCACATCCAAACTTCTTTAAGACTTCAACATCTTTGAGCTATAACCAAAAATCGTTTGCCCTTTTCTGCAGTTTATTCGATTCCATCGTCAAATACAATGCTCAAACTTTAAATTCTCTTTACAGATTTTTAATCCGATGCTTCACACGCATCTTTAAAACCGCAAAGAGCAGATTATCGACAAACCAAAATTACCGCTTTGCTAATGCTTGTTCTTTCTACAACTCCACTTTGCTGATGTGTGTAACTTCTTCACTCAATTGACAAATATGTCGAAACAAACTATAGAGACTGTAACAATCATGAAGAATAGAGCGCTTAACAATTGATCCCACACTGCTTCGTAGTCGGTCCCTTGGTCTTAATCACAAATGGATCAATACGAACCCAGAGTAATGAGAAGATCGAAGCCAACAAAACGGACCAAATAACAACAATGGTCGGTGTCCGGTTCTGACGACCCATCAGACCTTTCAAGAACGGGTATAAATGCACGATCACCCAAAACGCAAAAAACAATTTTCCAAACAATGGTCCCCATGACTGGTAGCCATTGTTGATGGCATCAGAGACCCCAGCTACAACGCCAACAAGATTTATGATGAGGAGAGTGGTTGGTGGGATGAGAAGAGTTGTCCACTTGAATGCATAAAGTTCTCCAAACTCTTCATCATCAGTGGCTTTCGAGGTAACGGTGAAGTTGGTATCGATACCTGCAAGGACCTTGAGGAGGCCTTGCACCACTGCAAAGAGGTGGGCTGACACTCCACCAATCACCCAAAATTGTTCATTGCGCCACCACTCTTCAATACTTACACCACTCCATCGGAGCTCAAGAATGCCGGTCACAAAGATGGAGAGGAAAAGAGAGATGAAGAAGAGGCTCGCAAATGTGCTAATCTGCAATAATCATGGTGCTTCATTAGGAAAAGTCCCCAAATGGAAACAGAAATTGTGTTATAGAGCAAAGGACTTACAGTTGGCATGATGAACTTTCCACTGAGCAAGCAAATGGCTGGTAATGTGCAATAGGCCAATAGAGGAAGAGAGGTGAACGGGTAAATAGTGGTGTTTACATATGCAAATCTCTCAAGCCACTTCAGGTGACCACCATTGTAACCATACCAAACAGGGCTATGCCGACTAAAGAAGATCTCAACCGAGCCAAGGGCCCATCGAAGGACTTGGTTGAGCCGATCAGAGAGGTTAATGGGGGCTGAGCCCTTGAATGCTGCCCTCTTTGGCATGCAATATATGGAGCGCCAACCTCGACAGTGCATTTTGAAACCTGTTAAGATGTCCTCTGTGATAGAACCGTATATCCATCCAAGCTGCAAATGACCATGTTTTTTAGAGTGAGATTTTTGAGAGAGAGAGATAGAGAGAAGATGGTATTCCTGAAACCATATTACCTCAGTTCCCCATTCAGTCTTGTCTTCATAGCCACAACTAATGACATGAATGGCCTCTTTGAGCAGAGCGGCAGGGCTTGAAGATGGGGGCACACCTCCTTCCTCCATGAGTGTAGATGCAACAAAAACTGCTGATTGTCCAAACCTCTTCTCAAAATTCATCTGTGACATCAATAATGCCTTGTCGTCCTCTAAAAATTTGACAAACACAAGATTTCAGTTTAAAATACTTATAGTAGTTGGATGTTATATATGTTCTCTATTTACTTCTAATGTGACTTGTGAAAGCTTTTTGTTCCTACTTCTAAGGGCTCATGTTGGGGAAAGCTCATTTACACATTGTAAGAATTTTTTTTGGTTTCACATAAACAAAGTCTTAATAGGGAAAGAAACTGGTGTTTAGTAACTCCAAGGCCTCCCTCACCTCCATCGACTGTTGATCCTGATTTGCCGTTTCCATTTCTGGAGTTCTTTCTTGCCTTCTTTCGGCCACCGCAACAAGGCAAACAGCCACAACTCACCATTTTTGGGCGTTTGGGACCCTTGGGTGGTTCATATCCATAGAGAGCCTGCCTTCTAAAAACACACCCTGTACCTACATATACTGGACCTTGAATCCCATCTAGACCCTTCATGTTGATCTACATAACACGAGAAAAACCAAACCAACCAGATAAGAAGAGGGGTGATAATTAATTATATCAAAGACCGAAACTAACAAAATTATTGGCATGCATGTTTTGTATTTAAAACACGGCAACACTTACATCAAAAAACACGGTGTTTCGATTGGCATAACGATCGTGTGTATCAATGCCATCGAATCTCTGGGGAAATTGGACATAGCATACTTTTCTTCCGGTTTGTGCATCCATCAAGAAGCACATTGCCTCTCGAACAGCCTTACTGTTGTTTATGTAATGGTCACAATCCAAGTTAAGCATGAAAGGAGCATTGGTGAGGACTGCAGACACTCGCACCTGCAAGAACATTCATGAACCAATCATTTCGAATGGCAATGTGATGAATCTCTTTAAGCATTCTAGGTGGGACTTAAAAATGTAGATATAAAGAAAAATGCAAATAAAAGAATGATGGAATTGAAAGTTTCAATAGTGAAATGACATGGCTATGCAGACCATTGTGAGGACATTATAACATATAAAACAGACAGAAAAACAGATCAATGATAGAGAACTTATGGTTTCTCTCTTTTAGCTTTCTATTTGTAGTTCTTATAGCATACGCCTCATAATCACATAAAGAAAAGATCACAATTTCTCATTGTTGAAAATGCAAAGGTTTGTCTTTCATGATAGAAAACTTTTGAATAACTTGGGTAATAAATCTTTTGGAAAAACTGCCAAAATACTACAAGAATGGGTTTTTTAGATTTGAAATTAGAGAAGCAGTGATCACTTCTTGATCAACACAAAGGTAAATGCGGTTTTTCATGTATACCAAAGCATTCATGGCTCCAGCCTTCTTGTGGTGGTGAAAACCAGGCCTCTTCTCACGTGACACGTAAACGAGACGTGGAAGCTCATTTCCTTCTGCATCAAGGCCTCCACTGTGACCCAAAAACACTTGGATCATCCCCGGATGATCACGAGTGTTGTTGCCGGGCCATGGAGTTCCATCTTGCATTATCCATCCCTCCGGAGGAACTTTCACGGCCTTCGCAACCATTGCATTGATTCGGACCTTGAATTCTTCATATTCTCTCTGAAACGCCAAAACATTGAAATGTCCTCATTAATAAATTTCATATAATGTGGAAAGTGTACTTGCACAATAGTGCAATATGTATATATGATAGTAACAACACAAATGCGGCAAATTGTTTTCTCTTTATTTTCTAAAGCTGAAACACATACCATAATGTCCTTGACTAGATTCACATGTGAATTTTTTAATTCATTCGAATTTTGAGTCAAAAGTAATGAAGAAATAGATATCATTTTTATTATTCTTGGATTAAGAAAAATACACATTGCAATAAAACATTGCCTACAAAAAATAAAAACTAAGAGCACCAATGTCGGCTGACAGCTGAAATTCCTTTCAAGATAAAAGCTGCATGTATCAAAAGTCCTTTCAACAGAAAAATGAAATCCAACTTTATCAATTGTCCTGAGATACTCAAAATACTAATAATTTCTGACAAATAATATCTTGATCTAATTGTGGGTTGGTCAGTGGACTAAGGGTTTTGAAATTACGATATCTTCTTTCAGGAATAAATGCAATACACTCATTTACTTTTAGTACAAGATCACAATTTTTAGTACAAGATCACAATCATTTACTTTTAGCACAAGATCACAATTTTTAGTAAAAGACCACAATCATTATTAGCTGCTAGATATAAATGGGATGGTTACGGGTACTATTAATGTTGCTTAAAGTTCAAGAAAATTTCTATCCGACTTTCTGAAACCCTCCTAGCTATATAATTTCACATTTTCCGACTAGATTGTGACCTTCTTGTCGCAAAGGTGAACGGTCCTATAGTATAAAATCCGTTCTTTTACTGGTTCACTGCACCAGAGCTTTTTGTTACCTTCATTGCTCTACGTTCCTTGACAAAAGTCGGCTGCACCTTATCTTTGAGGTAGTCAATCTTCAATGAGAAATACATCTCTGGTGCTCTAGGCTCAATCGCAAACTTCTTACAGAAGGGAACCCATTTCCTTGCAAACTCAGCTGTTTCTGATAGGGCCTCAAAGGTAAGCATTGATGCTCCATCATCAGACACGTAGCAAGATATCTTATCGACCGGATAATCAACAGCCAAGATGGAGAGCACAGTGTTGGCAGTAACCAAGGGAGGCTCCTTCAGTGGATCCACTGTGCTCACAAATATGTCCACAGGCGAAAGCATCGAAGGCTCACCCTCCCTCTCGTATCTGCAAGTGATAGTATTCAATAATTGTACGTTCTTAAAAACAGTAAATGAATACCAGTATAAGACCAAAGCTTTATTCTTCGTTTTCATGAAGAGGTCAATGTTGGCTGAGGGGTTTATAATTTAGACAAGCTTGAGGCTTAATGGGAAGCAAGTAGTAAAGGAAAAGTGGATCTCCTTATCTAATAATTAGTCTTATTATTTACCCTTCAAAAAAACTAACGGGATTATATACTATGAGACTATTTATATTTAATACAAGGAGGTCACATTCATTTTTAACCATTGAATGTGAATATAATGGATTGAAATGTGTCACAACATTCAAAAAATTTTATTTTTTGGATATTGTGCTCAATCAATGTCATAATCTCAACCACCCAATTTCACATCCAACGACTAATAATGATTGTGACATGCTTGTATAAAAGCTAAATGATCATATTGTATGCATTTTCAAAAATATTTTGTCTTGTTCATATATATATATATATATATATATATACACGATAGTATATGACTATGCATTTTGTTGAGAAAAGTTGGAGACAGTACCCCTCCCTTAGAATCCTTGTGCCGAGTATTTAACCAGTACTGTTGCACATGCATGAATTATAAAACAAGGAAATTTTCAATAGGAAATGCAAGGTCTTATTTGTGAAATATATACAAAACCATATAATGTTTCAAATTTATTTTGCATGGGGACTTGAGCCTCTTGTTTAAGTGAGTTTTAGATGAACTCTCCATATAACCTTGACAGGCAGTAAGGCTTTTGATCAGAGCTATACATCCAAATGTACCTTAGAGAAAGGCGATCGAGATACGTCTCACGATCTATGGGAAACCACTTGGGGAATTGATCGAGAATCCACGAGAAGGCAAACCAGATCTCACATGTAACTGATGTTAGCCACAGACCAATGGCGTCGTGCACCGGGTTGAGGATCCGGTAGCGAAGAAAGATGGCGAGAATGAAGAGTCGAGCCACGATCACCATCCTGTAGGGGTTGACCTTGCTCGATGCAATCGGCACCTTCCTTGAAAGAGGCTGTCTAGCCTCATCCACACTGTGTAGGCATACAACATGGCAGATTTGGTCAGTTTGTGCTTCAAGAAAAATGGAATGAAAATATGAACAAGGGCATTTTGGTCATTAGGTGCTTCGACAAAATTGAGTAAACTATAGAAAATCATGAAGAAGTGCATCACGGCTCCTTCCATTTATTGCGTTGCCATGGAGAAGGGTATTTTCGTTATTCCTATATCGATAAGAGTGTTTTGTTCATTTAGGTAAAGGAAAATTGTTTCATGCAGCCTGGACTGCATATCTACAATATGCGCTACATATCTATAATATGCGGTCCAAAGGTACAAAGCATCCATATTAAAGATGGATGTAAATAGTTGGTCCATCTAAAAACCATTGTAACTCACGATCCAAATTTTTTCTTGATATAATTATTATATTCAGTTTTAATTTTTTTTTTTTTATATTCATAGTCACTATGTTAAATTTTATATATTCTCTAAAAATTAGGATCAAATTATATTTAAAAAATATATTTATTGCCGAGCCTGTATTTCTACAATATACGGGCTGGCTGCATGAAAACCGTGTCCTATAGTGAAATCAGTTGGCCAATAGGTGAGATCAATATTCCATTGCATGAACCGGCCACGGAAACCAGCCATGGCCCGTTGGGATAACCTGGAACTGGTCTACTTAACCAGCCCTAATCGGGCAAAATTTAAAAATAAAAATAAAAATCCAAAAAGAAAGGAAAAATATATTTAAAATAATATTAAACAAAACAAATCTAAATGAGATTAAAAAAGTAGTTAAAAATATAGATTTTAAAATTTTAATTTTTGACTGGGGGTATTTTCCAAAATAATCTAAAAAGGATAGAAAAAAATGTAAATATAAGTATTCGCCAAAATATTTTTCAAATTTTGCCAAAATGATAGAACGGATAAAAAAAGTATAAATAACTATGTTTTTTTATAATTTTATCAGGGATACTCAGGCTCACCATCTGGCGAGGCGAGCCCGAGTTACTCGTGCAAATCTAAGTGGACTCGCTGGAGTTGAACACTGGGTGAGATAGCTCAAAAGGTTGATTTGGTTATGTTTGGTAAGGTCAAGAGAACTTTGAAGCTCTCCAACTTTTTAAGTTCTATGGCACTTCGGCTCTCTCTCTCTCTCTCTCTAGATTATAGAGTGGTGTAGGTGGTGTACATGGGCATGTCTGGATCGAGATCGTTCGGATCAGGTCCGAGAAGCCCCTGCTTTGATTTCCAATCATCCATCCGATCTCTCCACTCTCCTCCTCCTTCCCTATTCGCATCCCAACCATCAAATCTTGCACTCCCTCCTGCCCCACACCAGAGAGAGAACGTAAAATTCATATAATGCGATTAAGACAGAAGAAGTAAATAAATGAAGAAAATTTTCAAATAATACAGAAAAAAAAATACCAGGTTCAGAGACGGGATATGGATGAACTCGTTTGTGCAAGGATGAACCCTGGTCTGCATGGTGAGGTAATGGAAACTCTCCACTTACCTGTAATTTATGCAAAAATAAAGAAACAAAAATGAGAGAGAGACAGATGCTCTACCATATACATCTCCACCATCGGTTCTCGATTCGGACTCGATTCAGTCGTTGGATACCTTTCTCTGCGTATTTTCTAACATATACTATATCTTCTTTAAGCTAAATTTATCTTAGAGTTTCGATGAAATAAGCATTAGAAATTCACCGGGCGTGATCTCGCGGTGATGGGGTGTGGGATTTCAGGGTGGTGATGGCTAGTCTGTGAAGCTTCTTCATCGACTCCTCGGCCATAGCTCATCTTGCCATGAAGCATGGCTTCTGCAAGGTGTTGCCTCTTGCTTTGTTCATCTTCCAGGCTAAATTCATGCTCAATATCATCAATGTCCTCTTCATCTTCATCCCCTTCAACCCTTGGACTTCCTATATACGTCACAACCACCTCATCAGAAAACCATTCTTAGCTTGATCTGCTTCTGCCATTCTATAGTAAAAGGGAGTCATTGAACTTCTAATCCTAATAGCCCTTCTTTAAAGATGTACTATTTTTAAGAATTATAATTTTTTTTTTATTTCATTCATATATCTCAATGTCGAGATAATTATAATTTTCCAACATCAAAACAGCCTTTTTCAATATTTTTTAAGGTGCACCTTAATTTTACATTTTTAAGACGTTGTAAACCTTTTTTTTTTACTTTTTCTTAACAAAAAAGTTTGTATAGAGCAGAGGCTCTAAACAATCAAATTAGAGCCAATCTAAAAAATTTCACTCGAAGAGGTTGTTTTGATGCCCAAATATCTTTAAATTGATCATCTCGAGACCAAGATGCATGGCATGAGCAAAAAATGAATAAATAAATAAAACCAGTAACATCTCTTATATGCAACCATAGAGATGAAATTTCATGAATATCACTAACCTTTTAGTCTCTTGTATCTGGTTTTGCACTGAGGGCAAAGCTGAGTGCCCTCTCTTCTCTCATACTCATAACAAGGGCGGCACACAGGGAACCCACACTCATTGCATGCAACAAAGAGCTCCCCTTCAGCTGTAACTCCGATTTCATCACCGCAGATCTCGCACACCTGCCCATCCAAAGCCTTCAAAGGCTTTGGCTGAAATTCATAAAATGAAATTACTGTTAATTGCACAAGCATATAATCAAGTTTCTCACATTCACAATAACACTCCTCTCTCTCTCTCTCTCTCTCTCTCTCTCTCTCTCTCTCTCTCTCTCTCTCTCTCATACCTCTTCATGACCATGGATGACAACAAGTTCGTTGCGGTTATGTGATCCAGCCACTAGTCCGGCGCTCGCCTCCATTTTCCCGTCGAAAGACACACCGGAAAAACCAGTGGTTATCCTATTTCTTTTAAAGGCAGCATCTTCTTATATGAAGCTTCATTGTTTTGGTGGGTTCTGAAATTCTCCACCTAATTCCATGAAGGCCTGGTTCGGTTAGTTGCCCAGTCGCCATTGCCTTGGCCACCAAGCATTGTTGCCTCCTAACTACCATCTTCTCATTCTTGCATTGTAGAGCACCATGGATATGACAATAATGCACTTGAAGGTTGGCATAAAGTCATGTGGTGTTTTTGTAATATTAATGAAATTAAGGAGGCCTTTTTGTAATTTAGGTTTTGTTTCAGTCCTGTTTGGATAAGAAAGCAAGATTAAGGTTAAACCCTAGAGGCATATATTGATTAGATAATACGAGCTTAGGTGAAGAGTAGAGGTGTATATGGGATGTTTGCTTTTTAGGGAATGTATGTATAGGGGAACTTGCATTAAAAGGCAGACAAATAAGAGTTGGGGTCTCCATGTCACCACCCACTCCTCTCATAACGTCCCTCCTACCCTTGTGTGATCACTACGTTTCACATCTTATCACCTTTCTCTCTCTTCCCAACTTTTTCCCTCTCTCACCCTTTTAGGGTGCATTTACATTTTTAGAAAGACCATCCATTATAGAAAAATTACGTCATTAAAAAAAAAAAAAAAAGAGAAAGGTCTAAATTTTGCAAATTTTACTTGAAGATCTTTTTGGGTTTTTCTTTTTTTCAATTACATGTTTTTTTTTAAATATCGGATTGCTTTTTTGTTTTTATTTTTTAATTTTTTGAGTTGTAGGGCTGGGTTCGATGTTTGGATACTTAGACCTTTAGATTACGTGAATATTGTGTAAGCCAAGCGGTCCGTAGTCCTAAGATGTGTACCTAAAATGTGAATTTTTCACGGTCTAGGGACCGGTCTGAAGTTCAAAAACTGCTTGGCTTCTACATTTTTCACGTCAGCCAAACGGTCCAAGGATCCAAACCTCGGACAAATATCAAAAACTTCAAGGACTTTAAAAATAAAAGTAAAAAAGCGCCCAGATGGAAAAAATGGAAAAAGTAATAAAAGGTCAGACTCGTGCACATTCTAAATTTTAACAAATTTTGGACGTATGTACATTTACTATATTTATATATGTTAAGGAGGTAAAGTTTCCTAGATTGTACGTTTGAATGAGTGTGTTTCCAGGAAATTATGTGGACGCGCGGGAGCATTTATCTATGGGACTGAACAGTTAGGAGTATTTTTACGACCTCAAATTCTTTGATGTTACCTAGCCTCCTCAAAGATGCGGTACACATTTTATATGTGATTAACCTAATAATAGCAGGTAGATACCGTTTCAATTTTTGGAATGTGAGATTTAGGTACCGATGTATTCAAAATTTTATTTTATACATTTTCAAGATACTCATCTAATGGTTATAAGTTGGACTGGATCCAATAATTTCCAATCGAAAATCCTTCGAAAGAGGTCGTGTCAATGAGAGAGTATGTGTACAATGTACTCCAACAGGACTATGCTGCATGCAGTAGAGTGTATTTACGTGAGAGTAGAACGTCTACGTGTTCTTGCTAAATCACTTGGCCATGCGTGCACATTACTTGACTTGGGGCACATTATTTTGTTCACATGCATGTCACGAATTAGCCATTATCACAGTAATCAAGCTTAGGCTTGGGCTTGAGTGGTTAGCGATTGACATTAGCAATATTATATGTCAAGTTCGATTCCTATTGCTAAACTGCCTCAAAAATATATATTAACATGACAAGTTCTGATTAAGTCCATATTTAATAGAAGGAAAAAGTTTATTTAAGGTCGCAACCTTAAACTATAGAATTAAATATGCACCTCAAAAATCGATCGGAAAAAGTTGTTTTAATGTTGAAAACCTCTCTAATTGATCATCTCAACATCGAGATGTATGAATATAAAAAGAAAAAGAGATTTGAGTCCCATAAATAGTGCATCTTGCAACACATTATCTAGACCGTTAATTTTCTAGATTTTCATATGTTTATAGATCTACTTGATTTTATCCATTTTTAGAGTTTAAAGTTTTATAATTAGATATAAAAATGGATTTTAAGTTAACCCTAAGAACTTTTTTCTTCAAAATTACATGTTATGATAAAATTTAAAGGTGCACCTTAATTGAATTATTTAAGGTTGCAACCTTATAGAAACCGCACCCTTAATCGATTAGCTAAAGTTCAGATTAAGTCAGTTATTTAATGGAATAGTTGTATCTTCTAAAAGGGCCGTTAGCTAGAAACAATGTGTGCGCAAGAGTCACAAGCATGAGATAGAGAAAGAGGATCTTTTTGTTTGTGTGAGTGTGGGCATTGTACATCCAAATTGAGACTTCTGACTTCAAATGTTTATACCTTTGTTTTGAACAATGGTAGGTGTCATTTCATAATAATATCTTTCAAATTATAGTTTTTATAATGGGTATTACTACAGAGAGAGTGTAGTGGATTTTGGTCCTATCTCATTAATTAAGAATGGAACATATAGCTCCAAGGGCAAGTATATTGAAATTGATTTGTATTATGATATTATTGAAAAGAATGAACTAACTGTAAGCTTTTCACCAGCATTTGATATGATTGTAGACCCTTTGATAAAGGGATTAATGTTGGGTTTCTGTGGCCATCAAAGAGCTTATGCGAGCCTATAATCAATATCTGATATGGTGAAATAAAGAACTCTAGTGGGAGTATGGTCCAAACGGACCAAGATAACAAATGCTATTTGTCGATACTCATATTTGGTTTGGCGTACTAGATCAGTCGAGTTAGAAAACCCCTATTACCTAAGCATAGAAAAAAATCGATGAGGTTTTTGGGTTATCTCTTAATAAAGTTGGAGGTGTTTAAAAAGTGAGCCAAAGGACTGTGTGATCCTTTTGTGTGGTGCTTGGCCTCTAAAGATGAGGGCCAAAACATCATCACTGAACCATCACACGGCATATCAATATGACAACAGTATCGGGAAAGCAAACCACCATTGAGGGTGAAGTATATACATATGTGAGAAATTACCCTATGCACAATAGAACTATAGTTGCATCTGATCTAGGTAACCATGAGTTTATTTCTAGGGGAGAACCTATAATATGTAGACTGAAATTGTGTCTTATTGCCTATTGGCTGACTTTGGTAGCCCAATCATGAACCGCTACAGTGGTCTATGGGTCATAAGAACTACTGAGTCGATTTGATAAAACAAATATGGATTATAGTCCACAGTAGAAGATTGAGTGCTTCAGCGATATTATAAATTCTTAGAACTAGACAGATTCGATTCCCATGCTTTTGAAGGTCTGAGATAGACTATTGATCTCATTCACCATTGGAGGAGGATAACCGGTGTGGGGTATATGTCGGATTGAGAAAATCTTCATGCATCTTGCTTTATGGTTTGTAATAATTTATTTTTTATGCTTCAATAAAATAAATAGTAATTAGTAACAACAAGTAAAAACCACTTTTGGTTATCTATTTTTTTATTTCAAGTAAATTATATTGTACTTGAACCTTTGTAAGTATTCTAGTCAGTAAAAAAAAAAAAAACTATATACCTAGTGCTAGATCATCTTGTCCAATTTTCAATTAATTACTGAAATATTTTCAAAACATGTAACTTTGATATGATATAGGAACATCTAGGTCAGGAAATCCTAAAATGGGGTATTATATTTTAATGTCTTGATCATGAGAGGTAGAATCACATTAGCGTGAAAAACCACATGACAAATAATTTTAGGTCATAAGATGTATAATCGCATAAGATGTATAATCGCACTAGCATGAAAAGTGTCATGACAAAGATGTGCTTATAAAGGTTAAATCCACTAAATGGCATAGGCTTTAAGGTATATTAATGTTAAATCCAATAAGCGGCATAAGCTTTAAGGTATATTAATATTTTCGGTAGTCATGACCAAATAGGAGATATTGGTGTTTGTGTAGCCATGGGGCCTCACTTATTCCACTTTTTTTTTATTTATCTTAATTAAAATTTTTAAAGACATTGCATTTTTTTTTTATTATCTGTGAAAGGGTTTCTAGGTAGAGAACCTTTCTTCCAACAATTAGTAGATGACTCCTCTCTCTCCTAGACTTTGAAGGCCATCTTGTCAAAGATTGCATTGCATTCTATTTTCAGGCATCTCGCATATTGATTTTAATCAACTCCAATACATGAAGTTATCCACATTCTATTGTTAGGTATCCTTCGTACTGATTATTATTATTTTGAGTAAATGTGAGCTTCATTAAGATAATGAAAAGTACAATAAATAAGGAAAAAGAAAAAGAGCAAAAAAGGAGAAAAAAAACAAAGGCAGTCTTCAACGGGACCGGCTGGGGTTGTCGGTTGTTAAAGGTAAAAGACAAAAGGTGACCACAGCTTAAGAGGTGGCCAAGTTAGCCAGTCGGTTAGCATCAGAATTGAACTCTTAAAGTACATGTGAAAAAAGAAACTTGAAAGTCCTTTAGATGGATTAAAATTTCAGCCATATGGCTGCTAAGATACCAGGGGTGGGAATCTGGGGCCAAACACCAACTAATGACATTAGCCAAGTCTCCTTGATATGCATCCTTGGGTAGGAGAGATTTAGATTTAGAACTCCGATCTTCAATGTCCATAACTCCGCCTCATTAATCTCACAGGTGTGTACTCTTCCTGAGACCGCCCATAACAAGGCCCCACGATGATCACAGAGAATTCCCCCATACCCACCCACCTGTCCCTTCACACTTCCATCTGATTTTAATCCGTAGACGGCAAACATTGGCTTAAATCAGGAGGGCCTTCCATCTTGTGTTCATAAGCTTTACACAAAACTATTTTTATATCTGCATCTCATCCACGCCCCCTTCTAAATTTCCAGCATCAGCTACACAGTTGTTCAGAGAGAGACCTTGTGAAGAATTTGGAACTCCTTGGGTTTTAGATCCCAAAACTTGCCTATTTGCATAATAAGTCAAGTTTGTGGGCCCAGACCTGGTCTATGCCCATTTCTCAGTTTGAGGCCAAACCTCTCTGGTATGAGAAAATCAATTGCCAAAAGATCAGATTGAAGTACTCAGTCCATTGCTCATTCCATGAGTGAAACAATACCATTACTTGTTTCTCAGCCATCTTTAGGAAACAACGACTCAGCAAGAGTTCTTAAAAAAAAAACTTGAGATTTCATAACGCAAATATTATCATCAATCACATATCATCTACAGGATTACTCTTGATGGCTTTCATAAATTTCATACAAAAATTTTACAAAGTGCCAAAATGGATGCATGACATGGTGGGAAGGTTAGGAAGAGTGTGTGTGTAAATTCTAATAATATATGAACTCATAACTCAGATAATATTATACACCTCGGATTGGAAGAAAATAAACGGAAAAACCACAAATTAGTTACATCCAGTTATTACTATCCTCCTCCAACTAATGGATTATCTTGTTTAGACGCCTGCAGAGACTTCCGAATCTTGCTTCTTCTTTGGCTGCTCCTGACTTTTTTGAAGCACTGTTTTGTTTGGAACCAGGACAATGTAAATGTTCCTCTCTCTAAAATTCTTGCTTTCCTCCGTTGCCAGCTGCAACACCCATTTTAAATAAATGATACGGGAATGGAAATCTTAATATCTCTCTCTGACGAAATGTTAGCCAACTGCACAACTGCTTTGTAGTGAGAAAGAGCAAACAAATGTACCTCTCCAATGTCACTCTGGAATCGCTTGATAAGTTCAATAGCGATATTTCTGAACTCGTTTTCGCGGCCCTTCAAATTCACTATGACCTTTACCTGTGGAATTGTCCACAGGATCTCAGTTTTACATTTACCAAAGCATGAAGGATTTGAATATGTGAATAGGAAGTCCTGGATATAAAGCAGAAGCTAAGAGCCCACCTTATCCCCATCGTTGAGAAACTTTTTGGCAGCTTTGATTCTTACAGAGTAATCATGAGAGTCAATGTTATAACTGAAATGCAATGAACGACAATCGTTAGGAAATTTAAAATATATTCTTCTTTTCACTTCATGATGAGCAAGACACATTGGCTATTTTTTATTATTTTTTAAGAATAGTTTCTATTATTATTGTTGTTATTGCTGCTGCTGTTGTAGTAGCAAAAACTAAACACTTTATAACCTGTCATTTTTTGGGTAAAAAGACACAGACTGCATATCTTCCGACCAATGTTATGGGACTCAACTCGGCCAAGGTACTCAGCCCTACTAGGCTAAGGCGAGTTACTTGGCCGAGTCCTGCACAGGGCCAAAAAGCTCTAAATAAATAAAAAAAATAGAAAAAAAATTGAAAAACAAAAGAAAGGCAGTAAAAGTAAAATAAAACCAAAAGCAACCTTAAAAAACTAAAATAAGCTTTAAAGTACAGAAAATATAGACTTAAATAAAATAAACTAATTTACAGTTTGGGAAATATAAAAATAGGTAAAATGACAAAAAAACACTCACCAATCTTTGCCAAAAACATCCAAATAATATACAAAAAATGTATATAACATTTCTATCTATTTATTTTTTTATTTTTTTTATATACCCCAGTTGTACACACAATTCGGGGTTACTCGGCCTCGCCTGAGTCCGAGTGGACTCAGGTAAGTCCCGTAACACTGCTTCCTACAATAAAGTTCCAGTAAACAAAATAATACCATACATAGGCAGTGTAAAATATGGTTTATTATACATCACCAGGGCACCCACCTTCTGTTATCAACAATAGAAGGGTAGAAATTTCTCATAATTCCTAATAATGGACACTTGCAACAGCAGAACATCTTTGAAGCAAGAGAAGTGAAAAATCAAAATGGGGTTTTTCTTATAATCAATAAATAAATAAATTTAAAAATACTTACCCCATTTTGAGCTCCTTGAGATCCATGCGGCTTGCTGCAACATTCAAAACACCTTCTTCAATTATCATGTATAATGAACAACAAATACTAACACATCTTAAGTTCGAACACACAACGGAAATGCCCAAAAAATTACACCTAACTCCAAAAGGAAATAAGAGGCTAAGATCAGAGAGTAAGACAGACAAAAAAAAATTGAGAATAGAATATCATTTACCTGCACTTTTCTTCTGCTGTTCCCTTTTTTTCTTCTGTTGTTCGTACCTATACTTGCTGTGAAACATCGAAAGGGGAAACTTTAGATATCAATGAATAGAACAGCATTAGTGTTAATGTGATTCATTTATACTTGATTACTATGAACAGCTCGATCCTACAATGAAATTTTTCTGTAGTTCAAAAGAAATCGGGGTTCGGCCTTCTAACTTAGTGGTCAGGGCGGCAAATGAGAAGAAACTCTATGGTCTAAGTTTCAACCAATAAAATAAAAAATCCATAATTAACCGAATCCACAAAAAATATCTATATAAAAAAGAAATCATGTCCATCCTGTCACCACAAGAAAGTGAACAGCCAATAAAGAAAAAACCTGATTTTCATAGGAGTTTTTAAAGGACTCACACCCTGTAAAAAATAAAGAAACGGAAAGTAACTTATTGCTTCCTCTTGGTTGTACAACTCATTTCTATCTCTTCTCCTACTTGGTATCCTAAATGGTTAAAACCATTCAATTCTTGTGAAAGAGCAACTCATCTTTATTCAATCTGTACCTCTCAATGAGAGCTTGAAGGCACCACCAGGTTTCCTAATAAATCTATAACCCAAAAAGAACAAGAGTAGATGACCAGCTGATTAGCAATCAGCCTAGCAATCTTGGATTTGAAGGCTTTGGAGGTCAATTGTCAGCCTTTAGATTCATGGAGCAATTAAATTTAAGAAACTGTTAGCTCAAGTAAGCACACATTCACTAACATATGAACATCTTTTAAGTTTGTTCACTACAAAAAGTCAAGGACAACAATTGTCTAGAGATCATTTGCATCAAACACAGATGTAAAGTACAAATTCTTTTAATTGCTCTACAGGTGTATGTGATACACATGCACAGAAACGTATGTATCAAATTCCTATAATGGATTGGAAATTCTGCGTTTTTTTCCACTTTCTACTTAATAACAGAACCTTTTCATTATATCTGGAAGGGAAACCTTTTGCATCTCTCTCTCACTGTTAACTACTCATTGAAATGGGAGCCAAAAGCCACCTCCAAATCACCCATCCAACCAAAGCAACTGATAAAGCGGCACTGAACCTAAGAAGCAACAATAGATATACTCTTGGTCTGGACCTCTTTTGTTTAACATAAAGAAGATACATGACATTTATTAACTACAAGAAAAGCACCCCCGCCATTTCAAGCAAGGATATTTCCTATGTTATTCTCGTGCCTATAATTAAATAACCTGTGAGTTTCTTTATAGCATGCAGCTTATAACCACAAAAGCCAATTATGTATGACTTCTAATGCTACATTTGCTATATGCAAGCAGTTTGTGATTGTGACCTATTGACTGAGCCTTGTGATAAGCCCTTATTATCCAACTGCTATATTGTTACTTAATTTCCAAGGCAAGCAATGATTGTGATTTTCAGCTACATTCATGCAAATGAAAACTTACAATGTTGTTTAATAGTCATTTCAGCAGATATGCTCAATAAGAGACCTCTACAAAGGTAATCTCCATGGATAATCAAGTAAGACACATTGATAGGAATATGGGTACTTGGTAGAAACAACCCCTTATGAGATCATCTTCTATAAGAATACCTGTCCCAAGTAAAGACCCAAAGGAACTGGCTTGAAGCAATCGCTGAAGAGCAATCGTATTTCATCAGAAAATAATGAAAATAAGTATCTAGGGGAAAAAATTCTAAGACTCGTTCAAAGGCCTGTAAAGATAGGGACACAAAATTAATTCATTTCTGAGCCTAATTCTTCTTAATGTTTTTCATATAAGAGATGACTACTGAAAATTTTAGAAGGGGTTAAAAACCAGTGAATATATAGAGCAATGCTGGCTTGAATGGGAAAAAACTGTTCAACCAGCCATAAAATGAAGCCCAATATAAGCATTCCTAGTGAAGTTTGCAATAATCCAAAGAAGTAGCGTGGAATTCTTAAACAATACTTTCACATGGAAAAAATAACTTCAAGCCCTAAAACCCAAGCCAGTTTTTAAAGAGAGCGCATACTATACTGATGACTGGAAATCCAAAAATCAATAGAATGGTAGAACAAATCCTACATATAATCCAAACAACCAAACCTAAGAAAAAAAAAAACAAAATAACCATACCTGTAATCCATTATTCTGACAACCGGAGGATCTGCTTCTGGGGATAATATAACCTGTAAAAGAAGTCATTATTAAGTTGGACCAAATGGGGCCAAAGTTTAGCAATTGCTTCTTTTCTTTTCCTTTTTTTCGGGGCCGGGGGGGATGAATCCCATGGTACATTTCTTTTTTTTCTTTTTAAACTGAATTCGCTGTACAGCAGTACCAAAATATACACTATCCCACCACCCAAAGACACTGTTATGGAGATTTATTTGACCCCTGAAGCTTTCAAACTGCTTTTCCTCATCTCTAGCAATCAATTTTAAAGAAAATTTATTTGGAGCTTGAAAATATCTAAATTAGTTACCGCTTCCTAGACTGACTCTGGACTGTGACTGTCCATTTAATGGATGATTAGATCTAGGGTTTTAAGAAGTAAGAACTCTATTTTTCTTTTTTCTTCTTTTCTTTTTTATGGAACTGTCCACAGGATGAATAAAAAAAGATAGAAAAAAATTCAGGTCAAAACTATCCCCCAAACCTTTTTAAATTCATACACCACGTAACTAACCAAAACGATCAGAAGAAAGCATACCAGATCAAGCTCAGCATCTTCCGCCATGCGGATGGCTTCACTTTTGGGCATTATTCCAACCTGTAGAAAACCCAGTGCATCTAACATAAAATACAGCCTAAGAACTAAACATCAACCCAAATTCGGTAGCATAATTCTAAGAAGAAACTAATTCTGTCAGAATCAACTAACCATATTCTGCTGTGCATCTATGAGCCGCACAGAAGGTGACCTGTTTCACATATCTTCATTATTAGCCGCATAACCAACTTAAATTCTAGGGAACCATAACCAAAGTAGAAAGAACGGATATGGAGGTGTTGGGCAATATATGAACATACAGACACAAAAAGTATGGGAAGTTTGGCAAGATTGCTGTTAATCCTTGCAATATCAGAACCCCAACTGACATTGGCATCGAGTGAAAAAAAGCTACTCATTGGAAAACTAAAAGTGTCAAAATTAAAAAATAAGAAATACCAAAAAAGCTTAAACCCCACTTAGAATAAGAATACTGAATCTACATGTAACTTTTGATTCGCATTTAGTAAGCTGGATCACATAAGTTTCAATGAATTTATTTTAGAAAATTAAAATCCATCACCTAGAGCATGATATTCAGATTTCAGAAGTACGTAACAATCCAAGGACCCTTCATTTTAACAGGGAAAACCAGTAACCATGACTATTTGCCTTTCTAAAAGCAAAGTCCTCACAAGTTACGCTTTATTGCCTTCTTAATCTTATTCCAAGCATGTGAGCTCTTCCTAGAAAAAGAGTAAAAGCCAACCAGAATTGAACAATTTGTCTCAATGATTAGGTTGTGGCTTCAATACCATGTTTACCAACAAAGGAATAATGAAATCTGATGCACATACTATGTCTTGGAGGGAAACACATTGAAATTCCTCCTAGAAAAAGATCAAAAGAAAAGGAAAATAACCTTCCAAGTAAGGAATCATTCAAAAGTATAACACATGTTTCATAACAGTGTGGAATGAACCAAACAACCATTTATCTATTTGAGCATTTCCCCATCCTATAAAGTAAAAAGTGGAGAAGAATAGGCCAACATTTTTGTATTTGATGCAAGGAAGATGGAAGGAAGAAATAATTAAAATAAACATATTAATAAAGGGTAAGAAAATGTACCCTCTCTCAGCGTCTGCAAGGGAATCCACACCAAATATCTTTTCATAGGATCAACTCTTTACTGAATCACCAAATTCTCTCCATTTACAAAGAAGGGACATCTTCCCTTTAAATACATTTAGTTGAATAAATAAATAAATAAAACCCACAAACAAAAATAACTTTATATCTCTCTCTCTCTTTCTCTCTTTCTCTCTCTCTATTCTCCACATACCAGCTTTTCAACCCACCCTTATCTCTCTCTAACTTCATATCTTATAAAAAGAAAGTTTGATATCTTTTCCAACTCTCTTATCTTTCTTTTTCCTTTCATGATACTTATCAACCCATTAAGAGATAATAACCTCAACCCCCACAAAAACAGAAACTATATCCTCATAAAAATCTATCTTAACCAACTCCCACAGAGAATTGATTATTTTATCCTTTAAATCTCTACATGTAAAGAAGACAATAATAACCTTAATGAAAACCAAACTCTCAAATAATACATTTTTTAAAATTTTAAAACATATAATGTAGAAAATTAAAAAACCCCGATTTTTATTTGCATCATTCTCCTTGGGTTGGGAGAAGCTCAACCTCAAGCTTATGGAATTCAAAAAATTTCCTTCATTATCTTCTTCACGTTGTTCCAACTGGAAACTTTCACCCTTGTCTTCTAGAACTTTTGATTGTTGATCCTAATCGAACAAAGTCATAATATGCTTAAAAAATCAATTGTGATCCCAAAATCTCTTGCACCTTCCACCACTTGTATTTCATGAGTCTCTAACTCAATTTCTAAAGCAAGCTGTGATGTGTGACTAATGCTTGGACTGGTGGTTGATTCTTGATCTTCTACCTCTTCATGTTCTTCCTCCTCCAATTGCAATCTATTGAATAGATCTTGTAGACCCTGTTCTATTACTTTGCTATGCTCTACTAGGTCTTCTTTGAGTCTCAAATATCCAATCACACAAATATTTGATCTAGACGCTCCATAACTAGATCATCAGTTATTTGTGATTAACACGGATCTCATGGCTCTTTGTCATCAGCATGGATCTCAGGGCTCTAATACCAACTGATGTAGGGAGAAACAATAACACGGCTCTGATACCAACTGATGCAGAGAAGATGGAGGGAAGAACTATTTAAAATAAAAATAATAATAAAAGCTGAGAATATACCGAGGGAAGAAATATTTAAAATAAAAATAATAATAAAAGCTGAAAATATAGCATCTCTCAGGATCTGCAAAGGAATCCACCCTAAAGGTCTTTTCACAAGATCAACTCTTTACTGAATCACCAAATTCTCTCCATTGACAAAGAAGGGCCATCTTCCTTTTAAATACATTTAGTTGAATAAATAAATAAATAAAACCCATAAACAAAAATAAATTTATCTCTCTCTTTCTCTCTCTCTCTCACTCTCTCTCTATTCTCCACGTACCACCTTTTCAACCCACCATTATCTCTCTCTAACTTCATATCTTGTAAAAAGAAAGTTTGATATCTTTTCCAACTCTCTCTTATCTCTTTCTTTCTTTTTCCTTTTTCCTTTCAACCCATTAAGAGATAACAACCTCAACCCTCACAAAAATAGAAACTATATCTTGATAAAAATCTATCCAAATCAACTCCCATAGAGAATTTACTATTCTAACCTTTAAATCTCTACAACTGAAGAAGACAATAATAACCCTAAAGAAAAATTCTTGCAAAAAAAATTCCTGCAAACCCCGATTTTTATTTGCATCAGTATTGCTGGTGTCTCCATCAATGATTTTCAAAAAATATACTCTCTTTTGTGAGAAAACATTTTCCGAACACTCCAGTGTTCTCAATTATAAATCACCCATTGAAGGAAAATGCAGTGACGCAAATATTGGAGTGCTACATATTGTATCCAAGGCTGGGGTTTCAATTCTTAATTCGAGATGACTTCGGTATTTCCCGATAGTTCTACACCATTTGGATCAACTATTTTTCATCTCTGGACACTGAGACTTGCCTGATGAACCCAGGTAGTGTTTTAATCATTTCCTTCCTTTCAAATGATCCTAAAGTATGGCCGTACACATGGTACACCAAAATATCTCCCCTGTCCAATTCCAACCTATCCCTCACTGGAAAGCAACCTCATTTAATTACTCATAAAGGGAAAGCAGCCTTAGACAGTGTGCCAGGTTACATACAAAGGGAAAGCAAACTCACAGTGTTATAAAATATTTACTTCTCACTCATGAAAAACTTAATTAAAAAAAAATTATTTCACATCAGTACAAAGGAGAAATAAAACGTTGATATGTTTCAACCCACATGGGTTGAAGACATTATCCCTCGGGCAGTATACGAACCTCGCTCATAAAGTTGGTTCTTTTATGCTGCCACAGATAACATAAAGTGGGCTCTTAGGGTGCCTCTTAGCGGAGTTCATAAAGTGGGTTCTTATGTTGCTCCCACATAGCTCAAAAGATAGGTTATTTTGGTGCTCCTACATAGTTCATAAGGTGGATTCTTTTGGTGCTCCTGCACAACTCTACTCACTAATTAAGTAATAAAACATACGTTAATGTAAATTAAAAAAAAAAACCTATGTGAATGATTTCTATTCCACCTCATAAGATGAGCAATGGGATCACAGTCGGCCATTGCATGCTTACTATGTGGAGAAACTTCATACCTTCTCTCCTTCAATGATCCCAAGTCTTCCCTATTAAATTTTCAGTATCTGTTGATGTACTGAGGCTCTCTTTGCTATCCGCTATAACTATGACATCATCTAGATAAAGAAGAATTATAGACATCCCAACAGATGGCATTCTACCAAACAGTGAATAAACCATGAGACTTTTAGGACTCAAAAAAAGCTCCCATAACAGATTCGTAGAATTGTTTCAGGCCATAAGACAATTCTCAACCTTTGAATTGGTCAATGGAAGAACAATCCGGATAGTTCTCATTTTAAACAACTTGACTAAAAGTCTAAGACTACCATCCCAATCAAAACAGCATTATTTATCACATCTTAAACACAACAGTTGTAGCTCTTGGTTATCTAGAATAAAGACTATAAGTAACAGAAATAATAGATGATTGATTGTTAAAAAACCAACGTTTTTTAACTCTCCTAGGCCAAGGTACTCCTCCCTTGGCCGAGGCGTGTAACACGGCCCAGTAAGGAACGGTCCAAGAAACTACATAAAAAGAAAAAGTCAAAAAAAAAAAGAGATTTGCAAAAAAATATTTAAAAATCAAAAAAAATTGAAAGTGGCAATAGAAATCATTAGAAGACCAAAGAAGATAAAAAATCTATAAAAGATGGACATTGAAATTTTTTATTAAGATCTTGAATATTTCAGAAAAACTAAAAAACAAGGAACAAATATGAAAGTTCCCAAATCATCTTAAAAACTATCAAAATCATCTAGAAACTTAATTCTAACAGTATAATGGCCCTTTCAAAAAAAATTTGCATTTTAACTTTTAAAATATTTTTTAGTGCCTGTTTTAGGGGCTTTGCAAGTTGCCCTGGAACTCGCCCCAAATAGGTGGAGGCCGAGTAACTCTGCCGAGTCCAGTCGTCCGAGTGGACTCAGCGGAGTCCGAAAATGCTGTAAAAAACATAAAGACATAGTTTAGTAGAGCAACCAATTTCAAAAGGCGCAAGACATACCAACAATTGCATATTAGAGTTCCAACTTTCAAAATGGACATGCACAATTAAAATCCAAAAATAAAACTCCTATTCTCACATAGATACACTGACATACAAATAGCACAACACCTCCAATATAGATACACCAAAATATGAAACAACAACATCTCAATAAAACTAACTCAAATTCAAAAAGAACCTGTCAACATTGATTTATTATAATTTTCTTACACTTAAATTGAATTCAACACAAAGTAACACAAAAAGGCTTTATTTCAGTAACAATTAAAACAAAATCCATTGGAATTGACTTCAATTAACCAAATCATTGAGGGGAAGAATTTTAAAACTACACAGAAACCCATAAAACCAACATATAGAAAAACACTTACACCTCACCTTATCCCACCAATATCAATAGCTGGATCAGAATCTTCGTCGCTGGACCTGCTATTTCTCGATTGCCTAAATCCCCCAATTCCCGCAACTACCAATCCCCTATGAAACGACCACTCTGAAACGCAAATGCTTCGAACAATTCGAACACCCCATATCCCAGAGTTTCTCAAAGATGAGAAAGAAACAGGAACTTCTTTACTATCAAAACGCTGCCTTTTAGAGGTGATTGCTCTACGAGAGCAAGCTACATGGAAGGGGCCTCCTATAACCCGAGCCATGCTTTGAAGTTGCAATGAGAGTGAAGAACCCACAAACAAATTTAGAGATGAGAGTAGGTATCATACACAGAGAACTCAACCAAGTTTAGGAAGCCCCAAATGCTTGTACTCCCCATCTCAAACGGGGGAACACAGTAAGGGAGAGAAAGAGGGAGAGAGATTTCAGAAAAGGAGAGAGAGAGAGAGATTTTTCAGTAAATCATATGAAAGCAGCAGCGCATAGAGGCCAAGCGAGCCAATAAGCGGCCATGACTAACCTTATCCCTACGTCTGAAATAGGGGTGGCAACGGGTCGGGTCCGTTCCGATCCAGCTCCTGCCTCTAGATCCGAAAATATAATAAGGGACCCAGAGCCGATCGGACCCTATCCAAAAATAAAATATCTATATATTTAACTATATTTAAATATTTTTTACATATTAAGACTAAAAAAATATTACCTGATACAGACCATGCTTGGGTTCAAGATTTGGACTGAGATCCAACCCATCAAGTCTAATGTATGGAACAATACCTGGACCCAGATTGGGTCTACCCCTCAATCCCGTCTCAGATCCGGGTCCATTGCCTCCCTTAAATATGATATGCATTGAAGAATATGTGTGATTAGTACAAGGCGTCAACCTTGCAAAGGTGCGCCAACACCACATCCACTTATATTTTTTAGGATGGATAAAAAATCTATTTTGACCTTTAGTAATGAAATTTAGAATTTCAAATATAGTGCAGGTCAAGCAGATCTATATGTACATGAAAATCTAAAAAATTGACAGCATAGATAAAGTACTACCAAATGTATTATTTTTAAATTTATTTTTTCTTTTATATCTATATATCTTGAGATCGAGATGATTAATTATAGGATTTTGACATCAGAATAACTTTTTAAATGGATTTTTAGATGCACATTATTTCTACAGTATAAGGTAGACACCTTATCCAACTTCTTCGTTGAATAATTAGTTTCGCTTATATTTGTTTAAGGTGCACACCTTATACTATACGAGCTAGGAGTACTTTTAAATTTTGGCAGATGATGTATTTCCAGTATCGAATATATTACAATGGCTTGAAAATCCATGTTCAACTTAATTATGAAATTAAAAATTTTAATAATTGTGCATATTGAGCAGATCTATAAACACTTCAAAATTTTGAAAATAGATTGTCTAGATAACTTATTACAATATGAACTATTTTTTATATTTGCAATTCTTTTTTCTTTATGCCATAGATCTTGAGGTCAAGAATATCCATAAGAAAGTTTTTCAACTTCGAAACACTCTTCCTGCTGGAATTTTGAAGTGCACCTTAATGAAGGTTGCGATGCACATAAAAAATCCATCAATAAAAGCTTTTCCAACAACAAAAAACCCTCAAATTGATCATCTCAACCTTGAGATGTATGAATATAGGAAAAAAATGGTTTTGAAATATTAAAAATATCGCATTGCAATATATTATATAGACCATCCATTTTTAATATTCTTAAGTTTTTATGAGGCGGTTTGATCTTCTATGAGAGTGGAGACATTGAATAAAATATCACACACAAAATTAGAATTGGGTGGGCGAAGTGGAAATGAGTCTTAAGTTTTATGCGATCACCACATACCAATGAAACTGAAGGAGAAGCTGTATAGCATAGTTGTAAAACCAGCCATGTTTTATCGGATGAAATAGGTGGTCAAGAAAAAATATATCTATAGAATGAGTGTAGTTGAGATGACGACGTTGAGATGGATGAGTGACAATATAACAAAGGATCTTATTCATAATGAATACATCAAGGGAACTTAGGTGTGGCTCCAATAAGCAATAAGACGAAGGAAAATAGACGTAGGTGGGCTGGCCATGTGCAACATCGACACATAACAACACTACTTAGGAGGGGTGATTTAGTTCAAGTGGAAGGCTCTAAAAGGACAATGAGAAGGAAAAAATCACTAATTTTAATTTTATCAAATTGGTTGGGAAGAATAATAATATATTTTTTTGGGTGCTGTTTGTATAGAGCCTAGGCTCTAAACAATCAAATTAGAGCCTACCTTCAAATAGTATCGAGAAACGTGGTTTCAACACTGAAAATCTTTGTGATAGCCTTAAAATATATTTTCACCTTTATTTATAAAGTTTAAAACTTTAAAAATAGTGTAGATCGACAAATCTATGAAAAGTTGAAAATCTTGAAAATTGACGGTCCAAATATGCCTTACAAAATATACTACTTCCAAAACTTGACATCCTTTTTTTCTCATGATCATGCATCTTGATGTCGAGATGATCAATTGGAGCGTCAAAACAATTTCTTCTAGTGAAATTTTTTAGAGCCTTAGCTCCATATAAAATTTTCCCTATTTTTTTTGGAGGGCTCTTTTTTGTAATCCATAGAAAGATTGGGGAAGTGTGTTTTCTTTTTAAAATGTTGGATTGTGTTAAAGAGTGGTTTCAAGGGATTGGTTGGTATGTGGATTAATTTCTCCAAAAACAGAGAAGCTCATTTGCATAAATTGAGTGGGAATGAGTGGAAGTGATTCTCGGGATATTAGGTGATTGAAATCTCCATTTTCTTGCCTTCTTTCTAATGATTTTGAAGTATTCCATTGCTATAATAACGAAATAGAGAGAGTGTCTCTCCCTGTTTTAGTTTATTTTGTCCTTCAAAGTAATCAAAAGGGGTTTGATTTAGGGTTATGCAGTACCTCTGGATGGTGATGCACATGTTAATCGAATTGATAAAGATATCCTGAAACCATATTTTTTACTTCATTTAAGAGAAACTCTCAATTAACTTTATTAAAGGCCTAGTAAAAGGTCAATATTGAGATAAAAGGATCTCTCTCTATAGTTTGGTACGGCTTTATATGAGTTCCTGAACTTTTAAACCTTGCTTAAATCTGCTCCTCATTGAAGGAAAGCTCATTGATTTGGGCTAATGATAAGATGGGGGACTAATCAGCCGATTACATATCATCTAATAATCTTCAAAATGCCAAAACTCTGTTACTTTTGTTTCATTATGCAAGATCGAATAATCTGTGTAATAATAAAATCTAAGTATCGTAACACACTAACCAAAGTTCACTCGCTGTAACATCTAGTAATATTCATAAAAATACATAAAAATTTACTTTTGAAAAATAAAATTCTTAAAATTTGGGGATTAAGGATTATGTTTCTAGTGAAGACAATAATCCTCACTGCAGGAGAACACATCGCTTTATTTGTACACATATTTTAAATATTGATTCACATGTTTGGATAAAGATAAGGTGTTCACTAAAATGGAGATTTCCCTTTTCCAATTATATATTTTATTATATCTTTCTAGCTAGGCTTGTAATAAGGGAATTTATTATCATAAGAGAGAGATTCAATTCGATTAGGAGGTAGGCTACCCTAAACTATTATTTTGTAGGGCCCCTTCAATAAGTATTCTACCCTAAAGTCCTTGTCGGATCCTACTCTAGTTGAACGTTACAAAATAGATAAATTTTATACCTAGAAAGAATATTTGCACCATGATAGGTGTGCCATAATTGCATCAGAAAAATCCTAACCACCTCCCACCTTAGACCTAAAAATACTCCCTCCCATATTAAGCCATGGGAGGTCAACATAGATCATAACCCCCTAGCTTGAGTCTTGAAGCTTTACTATGAATTCTAAAAGGATTTCTTTCTACAAGGTCTAGGCTTTATTAAAATAAAGTAAATTCTCACCTCGAATTTGTTGGGTGTATATGGCCATTAAAAGCCTTATGAGTATTTGTAAATGAATTATATAGTGGAATATTAAATCAATAGGAGTGTGGTACCGTGTTGACTATACTAAGCAAACGATGTTTGCTGATACTGAACTGTGCTTAACGTGCTAAGTCAGTCTGGTTGATAAAAACCCACATTCTTTGAGTATAGAGAAATAAAGCAATGGAGATTAAATGTGCTATCCCTTGATGATGCTAGAGTATGTCTGGAAGAGTGAGCCGAGAAACAATATGACTCTTGTGTGTGATGAAAAGCCTTCAGAGACGTGGTTAAAGCCTCATCATTTGTATCATCATACGACATACACATTGATAGCTGTTTTCGGGAAAGCAAACCACTTTTAAGGGTAAAGCATGTGTACGTGCGAAAGATACCTCATGTACACCATTGAGCAATGGATTGCATCAGGTCAGGATGACCTTGATTTCGTCTCTAGGGGGACCTGATTTCCATATACTGGGACTGCAACCTCTTGCCCATTGGCTAAACTTTGGTGACCCACTAATAATCCCCTGCATAAACTTTGGGTCATGGGCAACGCTGAGTCGGTTTGAAAAAACATCTGTGGTTCATAGTTCGCAGTTGGACATGGAGTGCTACAGTAGATATTTATTTATAGACCATATGAATCATTTTCCTCTCAAAGTATTTAATTTTATTTATTTTAATAACATATGATTTTTAGAAATTATTATTTGAATTTTTTTAAATCTCTGGATATTTTATTTATCAAATTTGGATTTATAAAAACAGAGATATTGATTTTATAATGATTTAAATATTCAAATAATGATTTTGTGTATTTTTAAAAATATAAAAAATAATATAATTACATGAGAGCCCCAATTTTGGGCCCACCATTGTAAATTGGGTGGGGCACATTGTGTGCCCCAATGGGTGGCACGCCCCACCTAGGGATAACTAGGACACTTTCTATTTTTTATAATCAAACTCTACAGCTTGAGAGATAAGTTTGTGTAGTTTTAAGAAAGCTTAAGCGCTAAGGAAATTTTGAATGATATTTTGGTATCTTTGAGAAAGCTTAGGCATAAAATAAGAAAAGATAATACTATCATATACTAGTTTCGTATTTAAATTAATTGATAGGAAAATAGTTTAGGGAGTGGAGGATAATGGTTCTAACACTGTTCATAGGATATTGATGGCCCATCTATGGAATGGAGAGCTCATATCTCTCACCCCACAAATCACAAAAGATCAATGGTGCATATTCAATCTCACATAAATGGCAAGCCAAGTAAAACTCTAAGAGATCCTAAATTTGTTCAAGCACTATAAAAAAGAGAGTACCCTACTTAAATCTCTGCACCATATCTCTTACACCTCATAACTTTCCAGCACTCTCTTAAAACCTCCCAAAAGAGCATGCCTACTCTAAGTTATATATCACTCTCTCGTAAGTTTTTCTCTCTTGAAAGGCCCAAGGGGGGGCACACCCTACTCTCTTTCATCTCATGGTATCTATCATCTTCTTTCATCTCACATTGGGGTTAAGTTCCATAGGGTTGTAGTAAAAAGATAAGTATCTCTCTCAACCTAAGGGTTTGAGATTTATGATTAAAGGATTTATATTTCATTGGTGAGGCTTGTCCAATACTTACTTTTCTGGTTGAGATTGAAGGCTGACCATTAGATCCCGCGCCATCAGAAGGTAGTGACTTGGGGTATAAGAAGTCGTTTGAGATAATCTCCGGCACCCACTTTTGTTTCTTGCATATTTATTTATTATGCCTTTTATTCCCAAGCATAGAGTGTGTCTTTTCTTTGTTATTGAAATAAAGTTTTTTTTAATGATTTCAAGTTCTTGAAATCCTATTGTATTCTTTTATTTTATTTTATTTAAGGTTATTATATTGTAGATACTGCTTGTGAGTGATCTAGGCCGTGAAAAAAAGAAAAAGAATTGAAAAAGAAAGAAAAAAAAACTATTATATACTCCGACTAGATCACATGAGTCCTTTCAAAATTTTCGTCCAGAAAGCATTTTGGGCATCTCAAATGTTTATGATGGCTCTAACATCAATTTCCAATACATACAATGAAATTTGAAGTTCAAAAAATGGTAGAGATCTTAGACCCATTAAGACTTATTTTGTGCGCGAAATAGACTCCCTGGATAATGTGTTATTATATATACTAGTTTTAGGGTTTAAAATCCTAATTTCTTTTTACAACCATAATTGTCAAGGCCGAAGTGATTGATTTAAAGGTTTTTCGATGCTAGAATTACAATTTTCACTTTACCTATTTTGATAGGAGTGCAACCCTATGAAAACCACCCACCCGCTTCTTATGGTCTTCATACCAAAAATACCCCTATTTTTTCTATATCCTATCCTATCCTATACAAACTATGTACTTTATATACTCTAAAAACCATTACCTCTATAAAAGATCTGCCTTAGCTAGCTTTATCCAAATCAAAGAAACCATGTTCTGGCAACTTTCAATATATTCTCATCACGGGAATTCATAGTCTACTCCCTCTCCGAGTTTCATACCAAGGATCATTGATAGGTACACCTTTTCTATGTCCATTGATTTGAATTCCAATTTTTATTATTCTTTGAATTTTCATTTTGATTCCTAAGTGTGTTGTGATCGTAAGGCCCCCTGCATGTGTGTTACTTTTTTTAGCCTTAAAAACAAGACGCACATATATCCTAAAAGTTCGAACTTTGACAGGTTAAAAAACCAGAGGAAAGTCTCAATGGAAGGATTCGAACACCCGACATTGTCATGAAATAGAGTGAGGGAGGTTTCCTCACAAGTTCTTTTACTACAAGAGGTCTACAACATATAATATATCGACCAAATTGCCAATTCCAAACACGAATATGTTCAGTCTATGGTGATTTTTTATCCAGATTGACAAATTTTGAAACATTTTACCCCTTGTTTTCCCGGTTTCCCCAAACATTGCTCTCTCATGTCATTTGTCAGTGTCCCATGCTCTAGTGCTTCATCAGTACTTCACCAACAAGGATAGGGAATGTATTCTCAAGTATGCAATTGTGGAGCAAATGAGAAGGTTGATATCTGGATCGTTTAGGTATCCGACGACGGCGTGCATGTAGAAGAAAGGCATGAAGTTGCCAAGTATTCAATGACAGTAAACAAAAAGACTGATAATTAGATCGTTTTGGTACTCCACGCATGAACTGGTTAAAAACTCACTGTTGAGCACCCAATGACAGTGCATGTCGGCACTCTCGACAACTCAAGCACTAAAGTGCTCAACATCCCACTGAAGAGCAAGTCCATACTGGAATCATCTAGGTACTCAATATTTGTATCAAGTAATGGAACCATGCCAGACCTCTTAAAGTGTCTAACAGTGGTATAGGTGATCAAACTTGTAGCCCAACTGCTCAATGCCATAAATGAACACATTGATCGCTTGAGCACCCAAAGGTTCAATCAGTGTTGGCAAACTCGACCAGTCCAACTCGGAACAGGCAGGGTATTTTAAAGAATATATATATATAATCTCAAAAAATAAGGGATTTGTTTGTAATGTGTTTTAAATGTTTTTTTTTTTTATCATTTTGGCAAAGATTGAAAAGTGTTTTTGCCAAGAATACTTATTTTTATATTTTTGAAAAATTTCAAAAATACCCCTGGACACAAATCAACTTTTGAAAAGGTGTGGTTTTAATAAAGTTGCAATCTTAAACAATCTATTTACTGTGCACCTTCAAATTTTATCATAACATATAATTTTGAGGTAAAATATTCTTAAGATTATCTCAAAATCTATTTTTATATCTAATTATGAAATTTTAAACTCCAAAAATGATTAAAATCAAGTAAATCTATTAATATATGAAAATCTTGAAAATTGACAGTCTAGATAATGTGTTATAAGATGCATCATTTCTGGGACTCAAAATCCTGTTTTTTTTTTATAGTCATTCATCTCGATATCGAGATGGTCAATTAGAGGGTTTTTCAATATTAAAATAACCTTTTCCGATGGATTTGTTTAGGTGCAACCGTAGTTCTACATTTTAAGGTCCAACCTTATATAAACTTTTCTCTTTTTTAAAATCCATTTTTTCAATATTTTTTTTCAATTTCATTTTTCAACTCATTTGGATGTGCTTGCCTTTAATCACGTTTTAAATATACTTTCTATATATTTTTGGATTTGTTATGTACTTTTTTATTTTTTAATTAACAGTTTTTGGATAGGCCAAGACCTGCCCAGTTAGGCCGGTTGAACTGGCTAGTTAACCGATTACTCGGATCCGGCCCTTGGCCGATTTCTGAGGCCGGATCAATTTTTCAAACACCGAGTTCAATAACGGCGTCTTTGAGTACAGTCAACGAGTCATTAGCTTCTAAACCAGAGAGCTTAATTGTGAGCATGGGATCATTCCTGATGACCCTCGTCGTCAGAGACCTCAATGCCAGGATCCATACAACAGGCAAATATGTGAAGTCCTTGAGTAGTAAACAGGTGGATAGCCACAAATTGATATTTATGGTTTCTAAGTGTTCAGTGTATGTTATACATTCGTATATTTACGTGTTTTGCATGTAAAAAGGTAAGAAGAGAAGCAAGATTAATGAACCCTTCAAAGAAAAAAGAAATCAATAAATATTTGCAATATTTTTATGGGATTGTCCATTTATCTTTTGTACATGGAGGTCACAATTGTTCTTGTCTTATGTATTTTAGAATGAGCGGTTGTACGAATACCATTAAATAGAAACAAAGTTCAAGTTTTCATTTGGCTAGCCGCTCAGGATAGAGTTCCGACTGTCGATAATTTGATCAAAAGGGAGAAAATTCTTCCAAATGTTTGTCTGTTGTGTAAGGAAGATGGGGAGATTGGTGTGAATCTTTTCTTACATTACCCGTTTACTTTACGAATTTGGTATTAGTTGTTTGAAATGGTTGGATTACAGATGGTGCTCTCTCAAAATGTGGCTGGGATTATCTCTTCTTTGAAAGCTCCTTTTTTGCCTAAGACAGGTCGAATTCTATGGAAAATTGCACTAGCAGCTATTCTCTGGGAGGTTTGGAAAGAACGGAATATGAGGACTTTTGAAGAGGAGGTTGTTCCCTTTGTCAAACTCATCTATATTATCAAATGTTCCATTTAGTCGTGGATGTCAGTGACAAAGGACAGAAAGGGGATTTCCAAAGTGGATGTGGAGGCTAATTTGCATAACCTTTTTCAACTGGGTTCTGGTAGTTTGAGAATTCGATGCATATGGAAGGCTCCGAGTCCAGGTACCTTGAAGTTTATATTTGATGGAAGTTCCTTTGGCAATCATCGGTTAGCTGGAATTGGGGGGGCACAATGTAACTTTTACCTATTCTGGCTTGATAGGTGAGGCCACAGCAAATTGTGCTGACTTGAGTGCTTTGCTTTGTGGGTTGAAGATTTTCACCTCTAAGAATTTGGGCAATAGCTGTATTTTCGAAGGGAACTCTCTGAATGTCATTAAGTGGTTCGATTTCTTTGGTTGCAAGTGATGGATATTGCAACATCTTTGTCGATCTCCTTTTGTCACGTTTAATGTGAGGCTAATTGTATTGCTGATTCTTTAGCTAAATGGGGAGCTTCTTTGCAGTCCCTTATTGTCTCTGACGATGTAATCTCTTTTGAATAGCTTTTAATAAAGCTAGTAATATTGGTCAAAAAAAAAAGAAACAAAGTTCCAAGAAAAAAATTTATCAAACTTTGTGACTCACCCTAATCTATCAATTTGACATCTAATGAGTGGGAATGATTCTGATCTACATGTACCAAAGATAAATGGTCTCTTTGTAGACAATCCTTATATTTATATATAGAATGTTTGGTCTATATATATATATATATATATATATATATATATAATGGGAATAGCCCACCCAACATCCCATATTGATTCTGGGCCGATCTAACAATCACCAATGTCTAGTAGTGTTTGAATTTTTTTTTTTTTTTTTTTTTTTACAAATTCAAATTATTTGAAATTTTAGACGTGTGTTCATCAAGAATAGATAAATCTTCGAAAAATATAAAAAAAATATTTTATACGAAATAAATTGACCAAAATACCCCCAAAAGTTTCGAAGGGTATTTTGATTTTTTTTTTTTTTACAAATACCTTTTTTTATATTTTTATTAAGTTCACCTCGATACGAAGAACACACAACTAAAATTTCAAGTGATTTCGATCCGTAGAAAAAAAAAAAAAAAAATTCAAACACTACCAGACATCCGTGATCGTCTGATCGACCCAAATTCAATCTGAACCGTTGGGCTCATATGTTCATATGAGCTTGTGGGCTAATCCCATATTTTCCTATAATATAACCTACTAACTTATATGAACATATGAGCACAACGGCCCAAATTGAATCTGAACCGATTTGACAATCACGGATGTCCGACGGTGCTTGAATTTTATTTTATTTTCTACAAATCCAAATCACTTGAAATTTTAGATGTTTATTTTTCTAATCAAGACGCACTTAATAAAAATATAAAAAATTTTATTTGTAAAAAATAAAATGACCAAAATACCCCCTAAAATTTTTCGAGGGTATTTTGATCAATTTATTTCATGTAAAATATTTTTTTGATATTTTTTAAAAGTTCACCTATTTTTTATAAACACATGTTTAAAATTTCAAGTAATTTAAATTTGTAAAAAACTAAATACACTTCAAACACTACCGAACATCGGTGATCGTCAGATCAACCCAAATTCAATATAAACCGTTGAGCTCATATGTTCATATGAGTTAGTGAGCTAATGCCTTTTATATATATATATATATATATATATATATATATATATAGGATTTCAACCTTATACTATGAAAGTAAGGTATACAACGAAACTCCGATGGATAAAATTGTTCCAACACTAGAAAACTATCCAATTGTAAGGTATACAACGAAACTCCAATGGGAAAAATTGTTCCAACACTAGAAAACTATCCAATTGATCTCTCGAACTTGAGATTTATGGAAATAAATAAAAAAACAAGATAGTCGTGAAAGTAGATAAATAAAAAGAGAGAGACCTCCAACAAATACCACCCATCTCTTTCTTCTCTCTGGAAGTACATGATCATCAAATGGTTACGACTAAAGTCACTTTGCATGTGTTGTTCAGACTTTCTTTGATAACAATATATTTCCAAAGTGACAACAAGAGCAAAAGGATAAAATCCTAACCGCAGAAATGAAAAAAACTTCATGGACTCCCAGACCTTAAAATTGTTATTATTTCTCTAGACAATTATTGCTTCGATGGGCATGGCTATGCATACAAAAAACAGCATCAGAGCCTTGATCTGAGTAAAATAACACTGTAATTCGTGTAGGAAATTATGGCACACTACTATAACATCTACCATCCTTTCCCAGCGATAGACAGCAAAGATTCATAATACCCTATTTGAATATCTGTCACTGAAATCACAGCTAATCTCTACCATTTGTCATCAGGAACTGCGGCAGATGTCACCATGGTGTACCATACAGCACCCACCTGCTATATATAGTGTTTTTTTTTCCTTAATTTCAAATCATAATCCACCAATGGATTGAAAGCAATTGTCAGCCTAGACAAAAACAACAGTTTAGGACTTTTAAAATTTTTGAGACAATGTATAATCACGTTAAGCACTTTTCACTAATTAGATACTTGAAAAGTCTGAGTACTTTGAAATCAGTGGCCAGATGCTACATCTGTAAGCTGTGGCTATGAGGCCTAAATACTTACAAGAAAACAATCATATGTTGTGTCTGACTTGTTGAGAGTTATGAAGCTTAGCCCAAAAAAGAAAGCAAAAAATAGAATGAAATGTCTAAATACTTTACAATAAGTGGACAGATGCTACATCCGTAAGCTGTGTAGCTATGAAGTCTAAATAATTTACAAGAAAACTACATTGTGACTGACCTGTTGCGGGATATGAAGTTTAGCCCAAAAAAACAAAAAAAAAAGACTGAATACTTTACAAAAATATGGATATGTGACGCATCAGACATGTATCAATCACCTTCGTCTTAATTTCATCGGGCTCCCCTTGGGCTTACTGGGTTTCTCATTCCTTGTTAGTTTTCTTTCAGAAGGGCGCTCACCCTGCTTGGACTTACTAGAGTTTTGGTTCCTTGTGTGCCTTCTTTTAGGAGGGGCTGACTTTGAACCTGACGAAAAACAAACATCATTCTTATAATCATAATCCATCAAAACAGCTTCCAAAAAAATAAATAGCAATTTGGGGGTTCGTTGGCAGAAAAAACCTCTAGTACATTGCTCATCATATTTGTCACCATCTAAAATAGAAGTGATGGAACCATCCTGCAACACGAGCTTAAAATCCATAATGATGCACAAGACAGAAGATAGCTTTCATGGTACCCAAGTTAGACACGACATTTAACATAACATGAAACATGGACCATAATTACATGCAAGATATATTTAAAAAATTACAAATTACACAAGAGCCATGTGCAAAAGCAGAAGCATACATGCCCACTTTACTTATATATTAGTGGGCCATCCGCATATCCAATCTGTACGAGTAATCTGTACATCTATTATACTTGATATAACGACTCACCCTCTCTCTCTCTCTCTCTCTCTCTCTCTCTCTCTAATCAATCTATCTACCTGCCTATCTAACCTAATCAAATATAATCTATCTAATCTACCAATCTATCATCTAATCTAATCTAATCTATCTATTTATCTATATCTGTGTGTGTGTGTATTCTTAATATGAATTCATCAATTTTTTTCAGAAAGGATAGTGGATAATGGAGGGATACATGTGAAATTAATCGAGCTTATCTAAGTCAGTATGGTGTCATACACTAAACCTTATGATGTTGTACATAGTCTACATGTGAAATTAATCGAGCTTATCTAAGTCAGTATGGTGTCATACACTAAACCTTATGATGTGGTACATAGTCTAGAAACTTTAAAAACAAGCTGGAAATCAAGGAAGCTTGATCCTATCCAATAAAGAGTCTTGCCCAAAGTGAGCCAAGACACAATTACAACTCTATGAATCAATTTTATAAGCTCTTCAAGACTCTGACAACCACTTAAACTAAACTCTCAAACAGTCACCTTCTGGGGCAAATTACAGGCCAATTAAACTAGCAGCAAATTACATGCCAATTAAACTAGCTCAAATTGAAGGCAATTAATTACAAACTATGCACTTTTCTCTTCACATAAACAAAAAACATAACACATCTGATCCCAGTATCCCACTGAGATTACAGTCACTTTAAACAATAAGAACAGAGATATTAGAGTGCCAAAAACTAATTAGGAAGCCAAGGTGTCGAACCCATATGCCCAGGCCACAATCGGGCCTTTGAAGGACTTAATTTTGTCCCTTAGTTAGTACAAGAGTGGTTAATTGACTCAAGGGGATTTCATCCAAAAAGGAAGCTTAAACACTTTCAAAAACACTTCATTAGGTCCTCATTCAACCACAAAATCAGTTCATGATTTAATTACGATTATCACTCCATAAACCTAAATCAAGACACATTCCCTTTTTGTCCTTGACTTCATATTTTAATTCCAAGTTCATCCATAATAATACTTGCAACATTGCCCTTATTATTAAGTAATACATAAGAGTAGAGATTTGTAAAGGACAACGGGTAAAAGAATAAAAGGGGAACCCACATGTGTCGAAAAAAATCTCTTTATGAAAACCAATCACAAACTTAGATCTATCTTCTCAATCCAATCAAATGATAACCAATGTCCCCTTTCACACATGTGAGTAGATTCAAAAATATGGAAATGAATTTCAAACTCAAATTCAATCTTAAATTCAAAACCAAATTCACTTGGCCGCACACATGCCAAGGTTGTCACATGTGAGAGCCTAATTGACATGTGACTAAATGGTACTATTAGTTATAACATAATACAACAATCATAACAAGTTTAAATAACAACTCAAAACAACATAACATAACAAGACAAAGGACCAAAACCCAAGGGGGTCCCCACACCTTGGGATCAATGCCCAAATGGGCAGTGATCAGCGTGTGGGTCCTTGGGGTGCCACATGGCCAGCCTATGGCCACTTGGATGCCATGTGGTACTTACAAGGTTGTCTTTATATGGTAATAGGTCCAAACAAGTAATAAAAAATCATTTTAGGCGATCAAAAAAATTCCCAAAAATTCTCCAAAAATCACAATAAATATTTTAAGTATCTATGAACATTTTTACATCATTTCTCTTTAAAATTAACTCAGACTAAGGGTAATCTAAGATCTCCGGGGTTTGATTCTAAGTAACGGAGTACTCCATTGGGCTAGTCCGGAATAATATTCCACCGGTGTCTCATGCTAACCCAATGGACCTATGTTCCATAGTCTATAGCAGGGACACATAATTGGTCACATCAAAATCGTTGAATCAAAGCTTCCCATCATCTGGTTCTCAATGGATTCTAGGTGCACCCTTGTGGGACATGTTCTTTACTCAATTTATAAGGATCCTCACAAAGCACATCTGCACTAGCTCTTCCAATATCGGATATATCATTTGGAAGAGTGACTTCCCATGCGACTTGACTGTAAGTGCACATGCCATGGAACGATCTCGTGTCAGGAAAGTGCACATGCCATGGAACGGTCTCGTGTCAGGATATAGGCTCATGTCCCATGAGTCATGACCATTCCATACAAGGCCAATACTCTTTTAAATACTCGAGTTCTATTATACTCAATTGGATTCTCCAAGCCTTGGCTAATCGCATTAACTTTGAGGCATTCTAATCAATACAGTTCTGACTCGAAGGTGACCCTCACACCTCCACGAGAGATCACTCTCTCAAAACACATACTCTCAATGCCTCAAATATTCGAAGTATATGAATCTGGGCTCTAGTGCGCCAAGCACCTAGATTCAGTCTCTCTCTCTCTAACTCCCATTGAGTGAAAGACTCTTGGCTTTAAGGCCTTGAAATGCCACATAGCCAACACCTTATGTGTTTCTATGGCACAGCAAAATGTGGTGGTTCAAAGGAAAAGTAGCAATAATCTTATGAGGTGGTTCAAAACAGATAACAAAGTTGTCAAAGACTTCTTGTCCAATAAAAAGCGAGAGGAAAACCCTTAACGCATAAGATGAATGAACCTTTTTTGAGTTCATTAAAGGTTCTAATAATATAGTAGCTGATTTTCGGAGAAGGGAGAATAGAAAGACAAAGACAAAATCCTAACCAAGGATCCGTCAACAGTCAGATGGACTGACAAAGACGAAATCCTAATCAAGGATCCGACAATAGTCAGAAACAAAATCTTAAACAAGGATCTGTCAACAAAGGAAAGCGGCCACTCATAAACAATGAGGGAAGCGAATGGTCTAGAGCGAATAACCAATTTGCTCAAACCCAAATTCCAAAAAATATTTCCTACAAAGAAGTTTTAGAATTGCAAAAGACCTTCACCAAAATTACCCTGTAGAAACTAAACAATGTGCTAGCTTTTTCAGAAAACCCGATATTCCAAACAATATTTATGAAGAACTAAATCAAGTATGGAAAAACCAAACCTAGGAAACAAAGCCCAATTTCGAAAACACATGAGTTCACTCTCAGACTTGATAATCAAACAGAGTCGAAATTTTGAAAAATTGAAAGAGAAAATATTTCAAATATTTCAATCCATTAAACAAATGGCCTAGAATGAAGACTTCTCTTTTGACAGGTAATCTAGTTTTCGAAAAAAATCAAAAGAACATATCTCTATGAAAAGGCTAAACAAGTCTTGCCTAGCGACATATTTTCAAAAATATCCCAAATGGTGGACAGATGTCATGTTTTAAAACTTCCAGAACCCCTGAAAAGTCAGTTTGGATACAGATATCTTGACCCACACCAAAACATGAAAGTTGTATTATACCTCGACTATAATCAAAACTACGATTATGGCGAGATTGTGGAATGAGGCCTAACTGGAAAAATCATATTTGAGCACCTTCAGTCCCTATCCCTCAAATCCCTTCCCAATTTTATCAAAAGCATGGTCTACAAAGTATCCAAATCAGGGACTCACAATGACCACCTTACCTTTGACATAACCAGTACCACTGGATGGTTTGCCAAAGAGAAATTATGCCAGCCATACCAGATTTGGGAATCGAGAAAAATAGAGCAAATGAATTTTTACATCTTTGACAAAAACCTCATTACTGTAAAGGAGATAAAAAATCTAGATGTTGCTGAATATGCCGTCAAAAGTATGACAGCATTCACTAAAAAATTGAATGCTATTAAAGAATCAAGAATGGCCAAATTTATAAACGGCAGAAGACTGTTTGTTACAGACCTTCCGATAGCTTACACAGCCAAAGAAGAGCTAGATATAGATTTAGAAAAATATCTAAATCTGTATCTTACAACAATACTAATGGATCTCCCCTCTGATCTAACCAATCAAGCTGAAGAGAGACTCGAGATCTTTAGAGATACATTGCTGAATAATTGGGAAAACCAATCATTTACAAGCAGTGACAATCTGAGCAGTATTGGAAAAACCCATATTGTCAAATGATAGAACATTAAAATAATATTTTATGGGATGGCACGACTGTAAAATTATCCAGCACACATGTCCTGATGATGCAAGGATGACGCAAAACATGACGTCATCAATTACGCAAGCTACAATGCAAGTGCGCTGACATCATCAATGCCACCTCATCTAACACCTCACCGGCCACAATTAATGCTGCCTGGATGACTCATCAGTCACTTTAATGAAGCCCAGAACACCTCACCAGTTGACTCATCAGTCGCATTAATGAAGACCTGACAACTCAACCACTGCAATTAGTGCAACTTGGACACCTCATCTACTTTTTCTAGATACCTTAGCTCACTTTTGCTGGCCACGTCAGTACTTTTGTACCTTTCATATTAATAGTGCAACCAACCCATTTATTGTGGAATTCAAATAGAGTTTGTAAATGTTTGAAGTCTAAGAGTTCATGCCATTGCTACATCGGCAACGAAGGTCACATAGCACCAAATTGTCCCCAAAAAGGGGAAAATTCCAAAAAGATGTTCAAAATGCTTGATGAAAACAATTTTGAAATATTCTTCGGAGATGAAATCCTGAAGATGAAATTGAATTTGAAGTAGTCTTGGAATTTGACAGCGAGTCGGAAGAAGAAGACAAATATGTTTTCATGATGCATCCTGAAGAAAACTCGGAGAACAACTCTGAGATTTCTGAACAAGTTGCAAAACTCGGTGATGTAGTTCAAGAAGAATTCTTCATCGACGAAGAAAAATTGAGAAATTGAAATATCTCAAAAAGGAAGAAATCTACAAGATGTCCAAGTTTCAATTCTGGAATATTAGATATTTTGAGCGCTTCAGTAGAAACACCACTACAAGAGCAATGGTATATGTGTACATATGTACACATATCAGACATATGTGCACATATGTCTGATATGTGCATACATGTGTATACACATGTACGCATATGTACACATATATCTGATATGTACACATATGTACACACATATGTACACAGGTGTTTAGGGTTTAGGGTTTAGGGTTTAGGGTTTAGGGTGTAGGGTTTAGAGTTTAGGGTTTAGGGTTTAGGGTGTAGGGTTTAGGTTTATGTTATGTACAACATAAATGTTGTACACATGTTGTACATATGTATGTACAACATAAATGTTGTACATAGTACACGGTATGTATGTACAACATTTATGTATACAATTTATGTATGTTGTACATACATAAATGTTGTACACGATACATAAATGTTGTACACGGTATGTACAACATTTATGTTATGTATGTTGTACATAACATAAATGTTGTACACGGTATGTACATACCAACATTTATGTTATGTACAACATAAATTGTACACGGTATGTACACGGGATGTACATTGGTACATAAATTGGTATGTACACGGTATGTACATTGGTATATAAATTGGTATGTACACGGTACATAAATTGGTATGTACACGGTATGTACACGGGATGTACATTGGTACATAAATTGGTATGTACACGGGATGTACATTGGTACATAAATTGATATGTCCATAAATTTGTATGTACACGGGATGTACATTGGTACATAAATTGGTATGTACATACCAATGTACACGGTATGTACATATCGTGTACACGGGATGTACACGGTATGTTTTCCGTGTACAATTTATGTACAACATAAATTGGATGTACATCCCAATGTTGTACAGCCCTACACATTTGTATGTTGTACATCCCAATGTTGTACACATTACCAATGTACATTGTTGTACATTGGGATGTACCATCATGTGCAACATACCCTACACATGATGGTATGTTGTACATAATGAGGTGTCAGATGAGGTGTCAGATTATGTACATTGTACATACCAATGTTGTACAATGTACAACCAATGTACATTGGTATGTGCACATAATGTAGGGTTTCAATGTACATTGGTATGTGTACAATGTTGTACCAAACAACATTGGTATGTACATTGGGTTGTACACATTGTACATACCAATGTACTTAGACATTGTACATGGTACATCCCTTGGCACATTGTACATCATTATGATGGTACATTGGTATGTACCAAGGGATTTATTACATAATGTGTACAGCATTGTTTGGTACATACCAATGTAATGGTTTGCACATTGGTACACATGTACAATGCGCCAAGGATTTCATGTGCCAATGTGTTTTATGACACATGGTACACAAGTTTATGCCATTGTACGAAACACAGAATTTAGTGTACCACATTGGTTTGCAAACCATATAAGTTTTGCAAACCACATTGCAAAACTCTTGTCAATATTTGGTGTAGAATGTACATCCATTGGAAGTAGGATTTATGTCATATTGTATAGTAAGAAATCCATAAATGTCTTGTAAAAGAAATCATATAATTTCAAGAAATCCCTGCAACTATGGCACATTGGGTGTTGTCACTCATATGTAACAAAATTTATGATGTATTCCTGTAATCTTGGAATTTCTTACAAGATTTATGGATGTTGTAATCCATAAATTCCATATTGTAACAGGAATACTCAAACCATATGGATGTTACGGGATTTCTTACAAGAATAATTTCTTACACTTCAATGGTTCAAGAATAATGCACGCAGTTTCTTGTACATTGAGGCTTGTAGAAACTGTAGATTCCCATATGTCGTTGCATTACAAAATTTCTTGTACATCGCCATCCAACTTGAATGGTGATGTTACAAACCATTTTGACATCATCAAAATTCCATCAATGACGCTAAAACATTTTGAGGATTACCATAATCTTTTTTATTTAAAACACAGAGTTGGATTGCTAAACTTCTGGTAAGATTTCAATTATTTTAAAATCATTAAAGGTCAGAACAACATTTAATGATACCAGTTACACCAGAGTTGCAACAGACAAAGGAGACAAGCGTATTACAGCGTTGTACAAGAAATATGAAGATGATAAGGAAAGATAATTTGTGTAGACCAGGCACGCAAAAGAGAAGGATAAAGCAGAAGAACTGAGCAAGCAGCTTATATGAGAGAGCAAACAACCAAGACAAAAAACCTAAGGCTTGAACTCAGAGTGAAGCTCTGATTTTCGATGCTTCAAACAACTAAACGGAGCCCCTATTTATAGAGGGCGGACTTCAAACATTTACAAACTCTAGTTGAATTCCACAATAAGCGGTTGGTTGCACCATTAATGTGGAAGGTACAAAAGTACTGACGTGGATAGAAAAAGTTACCTGAGGTGTCCAAGAAAAGTAGATGAGGTGTCCAAGTTGCATTATTTGTAGTGGTTGAGTTGTCAGGGTTTCATTAATGCGACTGGTGAGGTGTTCTGGGCTTCATTAAAATGAGTGATGATTCATCCTAACAGTATTAATTGTGGTCGGTGAGGTGTCAGATGAGGTGGCATTGATGACGTCAAGGCCTACTTAGCAGCCTGTGTCATTGATGACATCATGTTTTGCATCATCCTTGCATCATCAGGACACGTGTGCTGGACAATTTTGTAGTCGTGCCGTCCCATAAAATATTATTTTAACATTCCATCATATTAACAATATTGCCTTTTCCGAATGACTGGTTTTCCCAATTATTCAGCAATGTATCTCTAAAGATCTCGAGTCTCCCTTCAGCTTGATTAGCTAGATCAAAGGAGAGATCCATGAGTACTGTTATAAGATACAGATTTAGATATTTTTCTAAATCTATATCTAACTCTTCTTTGGCTGTGTAAGCTAAAGAAAGGTCTGTTACAGTCTTCTGTCGTTTGTAAATTTGGCCATTCTTGATTCTTTAATAGCATACAATTTTTTGGTGAATGCTATTATACTTTTGACGTCATATTCAGCAATATCTAGATTTTTTATCTCCTCTACAGTAACGAGTTTTTCCTTAGAGAAGTAAAAATTCATTTGCTCTGTTTTTCTCAATTCTCAAATCTGGTATGGCTGGTAGAATTTTTCTTTGGCAAACCATCTAGGGGTACTGGTTATGTCAAAGGTAAGGTGGTAATTGTGAATCCATGATTTGGAAACTCTGTAGACCGTGCTTTTGATAAAATTGGGAAGGAACTTGAGGGATAGTGACTGGAGGTACTAAAATATGATTTTTCCTGTGAGGCCCCATTCCATAATCTCACCGTAATCATAGTTTTGATTGTAGTCGAGATACAAAACAACTTTCATATTCTGGTGCGGGTCAAGATATAAGTATTCAAACTGACTTTCCAAGAGTTATGGAATTTTCGAAAATTGACCTTTGTCCACCATTTGGGATATTTTTGAAAATATGTCACTAAGCAAGACCTGTTAAGCCTTTTCATAAAGACAGATTCTTTTGATCTTTTCGAAAACCGGATCACCTATTTGATGATCGAGAAGTTGTGAAATCTCAAGAAAAGAATTTATTTTGTCAAAAGAGAAGTCTTCATTCTAGTCCATTTGTTTAATGGATAGAAATATTTTCTCTTTCAATTTTTCGAAATTTCGACTCTGATTGTTTATCAAGTCTGAGAGTGAACTCATGTGTTTTCGAAATTGGGCTTTGTTTCCTAGGATATGGTTTATCCATACCTGGTCTAGTTCTTCATAAATATTGTTTGGAATATCGAGTTTTCTGAAAAAGCTAAAACCTTGTTTAGTTTCTACAAGGTAATTTTGGTGAAGGTCTTTTTGCAATTCTAAAACTTCTTTGTAGGAAATATTTTTTGGAATTTGGGTTTGAGCAAATTGGTTATTCACTCTAGACCATTCGCTTCCTTCATTGTTTATCAGAGGCCGCTTTCCTTTGTTGACAGATCCTTGTTTAGGATTTTGTTTCTGACTGTTGACAGGTCCTTGGTTAGGATTTCGTCTTTGTCTATCCATCAAACTGTTGATAGATCCTTGGTTAGGATTTCGTCTTTGTCTGTCTATCCTCCCTGCTCAGAAAATCAGCTAATATATTATTAGAACCTTTAATGAACTCAACAGTGAGGTGTACATCTGCAAAAGGTTCATCCATTTTATGCGTCGAGGGTGACAAGAATTCTTGGACAGCTTTGTTATCAATTTTGATAACAAAATTTTCTGGCAGGGTATATGTGAAAGTTTTTTCCTCCATGTATAACTGTAAGAAGCTCTTTTTCGTAGATCATGTAATTCCGTTCATTTGGTTTAAACTTACCGGAATTATATCCACAAACAAACTCTTTTCCTTCAATATCAGCCTTTAAGACGGCTCCCCAATTTTCATCTGAGTCGTTGGTCTCAAGGATTAGTTTATCTCCTTGTTTAGGAAAATAAATTGAAGGAATATTTTTCAATTCTTCTTTTATACATATGACACTGTTTGTGTCATTCGCATTCCAAGAGAATTCTTTATCCTTTTTCAATTTTTCCAAAAGAGGTCTCCTTTTTAGAGAGGTTTGGAATAAAATTTCTCCCATCATTAAGGATTCCCAAAAAGCTTTGAAGATGTTTTTTGTCTACAATCTCATTTAGAAAATTCCTAATTTTGGAAATGATATGCTCCTGAAGTCTTATACCTGTTTGGTCTAAGACGATGCCTAAAAATTCGATTGGGGTTTTCTCAATCTCCATTTTCTTGGGATTTAAAATAATTCCATGCTCAAGAAATTTTTTGGAAATGATTTTGGTGTTACTCTATGGTTCTAGAAAACACTAAAATGTCATCTATGTATACAGCACAAAAATCTTTAAATCTGAAAAAATACCAGCCATCCATCTCTAAAATATTTGTGGTGCATTGCAGTCTCCGAATGGCATTACTTTCCATTGGTAATGGCTGTATGGAACAGTGAAAACAGTTAATGGTCTGGATTCTTCTGTAAGCATGATTTGTCAGAATCCCAACTTGCAGTCAAATTTACTGAAATATTTTGCTCCCTTGGTTTGATGCATTAATACATCTTTTCTAGGTATAAAATAACCATTAAACTCAAATTTTAAACATATAGTATCATCAGAATGAGAAAGCATCCTCATGAAATAAGTACTGAAGCCCTAGATCCAACTGCATAACCCTAATTCGCCACATCTAAACAAGTCAGTATCCCATAGAATGGTTTGGATCCTCCGGTTCCCTTCCAACACTTCAATGAGCCTTTGCTAACAGCATATATGGTGTAGTTGAACCTGGTTCTTTGAAGAGGTCATATCATTAAAGAATAGGCAAGAGGCTATGAAGGAAGATCTGAACTCATGAGACCTCATGTTCTTTCTTTTGGAAGTGTTGAGTTTCTCATGAGAACTTATATGTTTACTGATGTAGAACAGAAAGAAAAGAGAGAGAAATAGCTCAAAATCAGGTAGAATATGAAGGATCTCAACTGTAATTCAATGACAATGGGCTGAAGCTAATGAAGCCTAGCTTCAATGGCTTTTCTAAAGGTCCAAAGGCACCCCAAAATGGGAACTAAGTTCCTGATTTCTGGAATTTTATCGCAAAATACATTGATTCCAGCAGGGTAAAGTCTCCCTCTTTTAATAGACTTGGCTTGGCTTTTAAGTCAAAGCCCTCTTAACTTTCCTAGAAACAATATGGTCTCTACCCCTTCCCAAGTCTGTAAAATACCTTTTCGAAGCCATGCACAATTAAATTTTTCTAGGAGTACTAATGGATATTATCCCCATGCACAATATCACTTCCCAAGAGAAAATTTAAATTCAAATTCTAATCTTTCCCTCCTAATTTTTCCCATACTCAAATTTAAATAGGAGCCCCTGGATTTTATGTAAATTCCAAAAAAAGTCCACCATAGAAAAAAGTACCCAAAAAAACTATAGAGAAAATGAAACTTATAAAATGTCAACAGAACTTTCTTTTATTTTCTTCATCAATCTTCCCAGGTCAAAAAGAACTCATCCTCGAGTTCAAACCGGCAACTATAAAATGTCAACAAAACTTTCTTTTATTTTCTTCATCAATCTCCCCAGGTTAAAAATAACTCATCCTCGAGTTCGAACAGACAAAGAACTCCTCAAGGGCTTTTGGATCAATCTTCATCAATTCTTCTTTAGAAATACACGAATTCTTCACATCAGGCTGGTCCTTCCACTGTACCAAATATAGATCGTAGTCCCCTCCACGGGTAGAGATGAGACGGTTGTCCAAGATCTTTCAACCTTGTCCCCCTTTCGCTTAGGCAGATGCGCTTCCACCTAGCATCACCTTCCATCTCAGCCTCCCTATGATACTCATATAGGTTGGAGATGTTGAAATAGGAGAAATTTCATATCCTTCGGGAAGCTCGACCTCATGGGCATTCTTTCCATCTTTTAAAGTACTTGACAAGGCTTAATCTTCTTGTATTTTAAACTTATGGTAAGTGCCTCTTAGGAAGCACTCATGCCTAAAGCACACCATTACCACGTCTCATACTTCAAAGGCTTTTTCACATCGGTGCAAGTCGACATCGGCTTTGTACATGTCGTAGCGCTTTTGTACTCTTTCCCAAACTTCTTAATGGAGGTCTTGGATGCGCTCAGCCAAAGCTTCTGCATCATTGCTAGCTCGCACCCCTTTGGGTAAAGGGACTAGGTCAAGCACCTTGCATTGTGGACAACCATACACCACCTCAAATGGAGTGTTCCCAATGGACTGATCAAGAGAACTGTTGGCCCTCTATTCTTAGCCGAAGGGAGCCCTCGTCACTCATTTCTGGTGATTATGGATTGGCTTAACCACACCGGTCAAGGGCTATTTTCATCGTTTTTCTTACGGTGCCTAACCTACACCGCACCCGCTAACCAAAACTTACTATCACGAGTGCCAAGCGCTTGCTACCAAAACAAAAGGGACTTTTTCTCTAAAGCCACTCGCCGCCGGTGCCCTTCCCAAGAACAAGTTTCTTTTGTTAGCTTCGCTTTCAACAACAGCAAGGAGTTTTCTACGAGTCGAGTAAGCGCATCACTTAACTAACAGTGCGAGCGAAAAAAGCGAGCCTGGAAAGAAACGCAAGCTTAGAGCGGAAAGAGCGAGCCACAAAAGCAATCTCAGGCAGGAACAGGTAAAACTCGATCCAATTGAGAAGGCTTGTCCCCATCAAGGCTTCTCAATATATCTCTAAGGCTTTGGTTGACTACCTCAATTTGGCCATCATTTTAAGGGTGATAAGCACAGCTATAGTGCAGTTTAGCACCTAACTTTTTCCACAAGGATTTCCAAAAAATGGCTCACAAATCTCATGCCTCAATCGGAGGTGATGGTCTTTGGCACACATGAAGACAGACTACCTCCTTAAAGAAAAGATCAGCTGCTTGAGACGCATCTAAAGTGTTTCGGCAAGGAATGAAGTGAGCCATTTTAGAGAACCTATCTACCACCACGAAGATAGAGTCACAACCTTTCGAGGTGGGGGGAAGCCCCACCACAAAGTCCATACTCAAATCCATCCATGGTCGGTCAAGGATGGGTAAGGGAGTGTAAAGGTGTTTTGAGACCGATCCTTCGCTAAATGGCATACTCGACAGCACTCTACGAACAGGCCGACATCTCCCTTTCGATTGGGCCAAAAGTACTTCTTCCACAAGGATTGTGGTGTTATCTCACCCAAAGTGTCTGCTGAGGTCGTCACCATGAATCTCACCCATGATTTGGGTGCGAAGTGATCCCTTAGGAATGCAAAGCTGACTCCCTTTGAAGAGAAAGCCTTCCTGCAAAATAAAAACGTGGCATGTTTCCCTTTCTCCTCGTGCAAGTTGCTCAAGGATCTTAGAGAAGTATCGGTCAGTAGTATAAGCCTGAGGTAGCGACTCAAAACCCACCACTGAGGTGGCAAACGTACCAAGGAGTTGACACCTCCAACTGAAGCGTCAACCACCTTGTTTAGGCTTCCTGATTTGTGGCGGATTACAAAAGTGAATTCTTGTAAGTAAACAAGTTTCGAATCAAACAACAAAGTTGTTGTGATTTACTCCTTTCCATGGAACATGAATATACTAAGTGATAATGACATGGATTACTAGTAATCCGGTGTGCCAAATTGGTTGAGACAACAGATGCTATCTTTTACCATGCAATTTTTTTTTGTGCTCAATGGTATTTGCAAATTGATCAGTTTCCATATATCGAAATGGCATGACCAGCCACGCATATAAGCCCTCTTGGATCTTATACACAGTCTTCCACTCAGCTATAGGCCCTATACAAATCTAGTGATACCCGTTTTTCAAGTCAATTTTGGAAAGGACCCTTGATCCTGGTAACCTATCAAGCATGTCATCATATCGAGGGATAGGAAAACAGCCCACACACATTCCCCATGAGCCATCTTTCTTTGGGGTTAACAAAGTGAGAACAACACATGGGCTCATGCTTTCTTATATCATCCCTTTGTAACTCTTGTTCTTTGGGACATTCGATAATGTGGCAAGTTAGGAAGAGAAGAGTAGTACCCGGAACCAAATCAATGCAATGTTGAATGGTTCTCATGGGTGGCAACACATTGGGTAATTCATTGGGCATCACATCCTTAAAAGTTTCAACTGAAGGCTTAACTTTTGTAGGGATTTCATTAAGGCAAGACCCTTCTTTGGCTACCAAGGCGTACACTACCCCTTGTTCTTTACTTTCTTCAACAAACTGGTTTACAGCAAGGACAATATCTCCTCCCCACTCTTGGGGTTAGGTTTGTTCTCCTCCTTTAACAGTTTCAAAACAATTTTCAACCCATCATTCCAAAAAGAGTATATATTGTGTCACTCATGGCGTATGGCAGCTCGATGATATTGCCAAGGACGACCCAAAAGGATATGGCATGCATCCATAGGAAGGACGTCACACCAAACTGAATCATTGAAAGTTTTACCAATGGAAAAATTAAGAAACTTACCAAAGTCTCACTACCTTTCCCAAACCATGCTATATTGTAGGCTCATATGTCAACTTTAACTTGTCTACAACTTCTTGAGACATCATATTACCGCAGCTGCCACTATAAATGATAATGGTGCACACCTTCCCAAGGACTGTACAATGAGTCCAGAAGATGTCGGTTTGGAGACACGACTCTTCTAACACGTTTGGGATAGTGAGTACTTGTCTAATGATAAGAAGACCCCCATCACTAGCCTCAAGTTCAGCAACATCTTACTCATTTCCCTGATTGGCTACTCATCGAATACCGGCCCCGTGACAAGGTCTCCTTCATTTGCATCATGCCCATCTAAGAGATGTGTTCTAGCTTGCCGTTTCTAGCACTCATACGACCGCTGACCAGTCTCGCCACATTTATAGCAAACCTTGTTCTCTGGCTTGTAGGGGCCTTTTGGCAGCTGAAGCTTTCCCCTTAGATGCCTCATTTGGGTGCGAGTTAGATCCAACTTCTCATGGATTTTGATTTTCCATTTGTCCCCTCTGAACTGTGGTTCATTTCCAGCCACTAGTTTGACTTTTTTTCAACTTGGTTTCAGCCTTTAAGGCTATTTGATAAGCCTCATCAAGACTGAAAAATCCTGTGTAGAATTAGTTTGGTTTGAATTTGAGGTTTCAGTCCATTTGCCTTGCAACGAGCTGGTCATCACCTTCATTGACTTTGTTTTGACTCATACGGAGGAAGAATTCATTTGTGTACTCCTGGACACCCTCCTTTCGCCGCAAATGATGGAACCGTTGAGACAATTCTTGTGCATAACCAGTAGATACAAATTGCCCCTTAAGACGACTTCATTGTCCTCCAAGTCTTTTCTTTCCCTCCTCGCACTCGACTGACCTGCATCGCCATATTTGAGCATACCCCTGGAGTAGAGTAGCCAAAAATTTGCTTTCCTTTCTTCCGGTAAATCATTCCACTCGAAAAAAACCTCCACACTGTCTAGCCAATCCGAGAATTCACCAGTTGAAATTTCCCAAAAAATTCAGGGGCATCCACTCTCACTCCTTGATCCAATCCGGCTAGGGCACAAACCAACCTATCCCCCAATGAAGGGTTGTCCCTTTTGTAATGGAAAGGACTTATACTTTCTTCATTTGATTCTTCACTTTCATGTGTAACCAAGTCTTGTTCAAAGTGGGCTAGACGACCCACCAACTGCTCCATTTCATTGGAATCTCCTTGACAATTCTTCATATTCTGCCCTTGGCACAGCACTTCCTCTTTCTCAGCCCCCATGGTTCCACGCCTTCCTCTATTGGCCATATCTCCAGGTCCAAAAAGAGAGGATTCCTGTTCTTATACAACTTGATGTAGAACAGAGAGAAAAGAGAGAGAAATAGCTCAAAATCAGGTTGATCTCAACTACGATTCATTGATCATGGGCTCAAGCTAACAAAGCCTAGCTTCAATGACTTGTCTAAGGGTCCAAAAAAGCACCCCAAAATGGGAACTTGGTTCCTAATTTCTGGAATTTTACAGCAAAACACATTGATTCCAGCAGGGTAATGTGTCCCTCTTTTAATAAACTTGGCTTGGCTTCTAAGTCAAAGCCCTCTTAACTTTCCTAGGAACAATAATGGACTCTACCTTTTCTCAAGTCATGCGAAATACCTTTTCCAAGCCATGCACATTTAAAGTTTCTAGGAGTATTAATAGATACTATCTCCATGCACATCACTTCCTAAGGAAAACTTTAAATTCAAATTCTAATATTTCCCTCCTAAGTTTTCCCATACTCAAAATTTAAATGGAACCCCCTGTCTTTTCTGTAAATTCCAGAAATGTCCATTACAAAAAAAATACCCAAAATACCCCTCAAAAACTATAGAGAAAATGCAGCCCACAAAATGTCAACAAAACTTTCTTATTTCTTCATCATTTCCCAAAAGGAAAAGCGACAGACGATAAAGTGGGCATACAATGTAATAATCCAAGTCAGATGGCACCATAGATTATACAAGACGAAATTGGACACCAAAGGATAACACACAGGCCTCTGAAATGTGTATCCTTGAGAAATTCACACTAGCTGCCAAATAGCAAGTTTTCTAAAAGAAATTAACATTTTGCAGCTTGACATTAAAATACATTTTACATGGAAATCTAGAGGAAGCTTACATGGATATTCAAGTCCCACCCTGACTACAATCAAAATTTCAACGGGTTATTTGTAGTCTAAACAAGAGCTCCTTTGTCCTAAAGAACGAACAAATGGTTGGCCTTCAAATATTCATAGCTCAAAGAAAGCAAGTTCAGTTTGGAAGTTCAGCAATGCGATGTAGAAAGCTGGTTTTCACAAAGCAAATGTGAATCATTTCCAATTTGTCGGAAACCCTAGCAAATGAATGAATGACATACCAGTTCCCAGATGGTACAGTCAAGGAACTTAGGAGTGGAAAAGTAACTTGCATTGAAAAAATCAGCATTAGCTCCAAGTAAGGTCTAATTGAATTGAGATTGCCAACTCAAAGGCAAACCAAGGGACTTCATCCCAAAGGAAATATGAAATGAACCATTTAACAAAGAGCAGACTATTACGACCAAAACCAAGCAGAATTTATGAAATCATTTACCAATTGATGAAACAAACCATATGAGGAACCCACTAACTAACCAACACTTGTTGGAAGACTAAATAGACTTCCACTAACAAGACTAGAGAACCAGAAATGTCCAATGCAACAGGAATAAATAGCATCGTCATCACCATCAGTATCAACATCAACAGTGCCTTTTTCCAATTATTTGGGGTCGGCTACATGAATCCTAGTCCGCTATTCTGCTCTATCAAAAGTAATACCCTCAATAAGGCCATAAGTCCCCACACATTTTCTCACTACTTCCAACTATATCCTTTTGGCCACCCCTTACCCTTTTTAAGCCTTCCACTTGAACTAACTCGCACCTCCTAACAGGTGTTGTATTGGGTCTGCGCTCCCCATGGCCAACCCACCTAAGTCTACTTTCTCTCATCTTATTACCTATTAAAGCCACACGTAAGTTCTCCCAAATGTATTCATTTTGAATTCTATCCCTTCTTGTCTTGCTACTCATCCATCTCAACATCCTCATCTTAGCTACACTCATTATATGCATATGTTGTTTCTTAACCGCCCAACATTTCACTCCATAAAGCAAATCTAGCCTCATAATTATTCTATAAAACTTGCTCTTCAGCTTCCTTGGCATGCAACAATCACATAAAACTCTTATTGCACATCTCCACTTCGCCACCCAGCTTTGATTCTATGTGCGACATCCTCGTCAATCACTTCATCTCTCCATTTTCCTAGATTATCAATTCAAGATGTCGAAAGTGCACTCTTTATTGTATTTCTTGTCCGTCAATCTTAACTACTTCATTGTCTCTACTCCTATTGTTACTAACTTGCATTCTATATACTTTGTCTTAGTCCGGCAAATTTTAAAACTTTTAGATTCTAGAGCATCCCTCCAAAGTTCTAACTTTGTGTTAACACCGCTTTGGGTCTCACCGATCAAAACTACGTCGTCCGCAATCAACATGCACCACATGAATAAATAGCATATCCCCAAGAAAAATCTTAATAAGAAATCGCATAAAAGCTTAAGCCTCAATCAATATTTCAGTTCATAACTTAATTTATGTAGGCCTCTGTTATCATCACTTGTCAATAAGATACTTTCAGTGATTCTTGGAATTTCCTTTATTGAACATGGGAGTCACAGTGAAATTCTTTTGAAGTTTTTCAGAATACTGAACTCCAAAAGGATGAATTATAAACATACATATTAGACTTTTTTGTGCTTAGTCATTTTTATGATTTTTTAGATGTAGCACTAAACTAATAAACGAAACATGTAAAAATCAGTTCAAGAATTTCTTTGAAAAATAAACTTTCATTTTATTAGAACTTGGATCTTTTGATTTTTATTTTTTATTGTATTCTTTTTCTAGGCCAAGCCCACCAACCCTTGGAGGGTGGCCTTTTCTGATTCAATGACTGATAATGTGTCAATAAAGTTCATGCAAAAAAGTAATAAATGGGTAAAGAAAACCAATATATGGCATTGGTCGATATATATATATATATATATATATATATATATAGGAAAATGATCCTGTGAGCCAGTGGTCTCACAAGTAAAAATGAGCCCAACGGCCCAGATTGAATCTGGACCGATTTGACGATCACGGATGCCCGATAGTGTTTGAATTTTAATGTTTTTTCTACAAATCCAAATCACTTAAAATTTTAGGCATGTGTTCATCAAAAATAAGTGAATCTTTGAAAAATATCAAAAAACTATTTTACATGACAAAACTTGACCAAAATACCCCCGTAAACTTCATCAAAAATTATTTTTTTTATATTTTATTAGGTGCGGCTTGATAAGAAAAACTCACGCCTAAAATTTTAAGTGATTTGGATTTGTAGGAAAAAAATAAAAATTCAAACACTATCGGACATCCGTGATCGTCAGATCGGCCCAAATTCAATCTAGGCTATTGGGCTCATTTTTTCTTGTGAGCCCACAAAAATATCAAAATGAGTTTTTTATACTTAATCGAGATTTCAATAAATAGAGTATATAGCAATTTGTGCAAATGGTGTAAAGAACCAGAATTAAATTTAAAAGACCACTTTCATGAATAAGCTATTGCAAGACTTTGATTGGGAAAATAGTGAACTAAGAGCAGGTCTATTGCAAAAACTATCTCACCAACCTTTCCGTACACAATTCGCTCATTGCACCAATATGCAAGGGGACGAACAATAATCCGCCCTGAGTAAAGAAGCAAAGGTATGTTAGGAACTTACCTAAGATAATGATAAGGGCCTGTACAGATGAAAAAGAAGTTTATTTTCACATATATTATATCCTGCTTAAGATTAGTATATTCTGGATTAACATAAATTTGTTAGTTCTTTGGCTGACACCATTATATACAGAAGCTTGATGTTATGTGTTTTTGCTAAGGTCATCATAAATATACAAAAACTTAATGTCATATGATGTTTGGCTGAGGCCATCATACCATGTTAAAGATATATAGACCTATATAAGAACGACGAAGAGTGAAAAAGCCCAATAATAACTAACTCTAATAAAGATAAGAAACCCACAAGAAATTTAGAGAGAAATGAACAAATTTTAACCGAGTGAAGCAGCAATAAAGTCCCAAAAGTTGGTATTTCAATGAATCCTAGAAAGAGAAAATCTACTCAAATTATAAATACCAGAGATATCACCAGCAAATCAAGAGAGATGAACATAAATAACAAAAAATCCATGATACTATTGAAAGAACAACGGACTAAACATACTTTTAGAGGTGAAACAAACTCACAAAAAATTAAAAGAAGACAAAGAAAGCCTAAAATACATCCCATGTCATCAACAATGAAAAAAACGAAGCATACTGAACCTATTGGCAATGCATGCCATGAAGAAGCATAGATAATGTGACACCAAATAACTTAAACAGTATATGTGTTGTAGACATATCAAAATTTCCATAGAATATAAAATGCGAAAAATGTGCACTTCAAGAAGCCAACAATCAAAATAAGTTCAAATTTTTGCAGCATGAACCACATTATAAGTGAGAAAATAGAAAGTAGAGATAGATCAGAAAGATAATATTATCCATTGACAGTTATCTCCATCACTTTGATTTGTATAAATCAAATTAAGGTTAGTAGGGACAACTGAGTTTTCAGTAACAGTAGGCCTACATCAGGGGTCAGCGTTGAGCTTATATCTCTTTGCTTTGGTTAGGGACGACTTAACTAGGTATCTACAGGACAACGTCCCATGTGTATGTTGTTTGCAAATGACATAGTTTTGATTGATGAGACTAGAGACGGCATAAACATAAAGTTAGAACTTTGGAGGGACATTTTAGAATCTAAAGGTTTTAAAATTAATCGGATTAAGACTGAATATAGGGAACTTTGGAGGAATGTTTTAATAGTAATAGGAGCATAAATGAGGAGTTCGTTAAGTTTAATGGCCAACAAGTACATGGAAAGCTTATTTTCAATATCTTGAGATGATAATCCATGAGAAATGAGAGATTGAGTAAGATGTTCCTCATAGAATTAGAGTTGGGTGGACGAAATAAGATGTGCTTCTAGAGACTTATTTAATCGTAGCATACCAATGAAACTAAAAAGGTAAGTTATACAAGACAGCTATAAGTCCAATCATACTTTATGGGATGGAATGTTAGACGGTCAAGAAACAACATATCCAAACAAAGAATAGCTAAGATGAGGATATTAAGATGGATGAGTGGCAAAACAAAGGAGAATAGAATTCATAATGACTACATTCAAGAGAACTTAGGGGTAGCTCCAATAGATGATAAAACAAGGGACAGTAGACTTAGGTGGTCTAGTCATGTGCAACATCGACTTCGAACAACACCAATTAGGAGGGGTGATTCGTTTAAGTGGAAGACTCTAAAAGAGCAAGGAGAAGGCCTCAAAGGACAAGGATGGAAGTAGTAAGAAAAGATATAATGGCTTATGGTCAGATTGAGGGTAAGGCTGTGATAGAGCAGAATGGCAGAATAGGATTCATGTAGCCAACCCCAGATAGTTGGAATAAGGTTCAGATGATGATGATGATGAAGCCCTTCTATCAAAGTAAACTCAAATTATTGTAAAATAAACCACAAGCTTAAACTATTCCCACAAGAGCCAATGCAGAAACTGCCCATATCCTACATATACAAGAGTATGGCTTAAAAACCTTAATTAGATCTACGTGTTTGGCCAATTACTTAGTCTCTTCCAGGTGTAAGAAAAAATAAGAAAAAAGTATCTCTATACTCTACAATCCATGTTTACTTATCAACCATATCAGTTTCTTTCTTTCTTTTCTCATGATGACAATAACAATGCTTTCTTTGGATGGTTTAGCAGCTGGATAAAAGGTGAGGGTATTTTGATCAAATGGTATGTGTTTTATTCATTCAAAAAGTTATGGGGCCAACAGGTACATTCAGGTATTGGCGTTCCAATACAAAATAAACATTACATATGTGAGTATTAGCTAATGCAATTAGCTCCATTGATACCCCATATGATCTTGAAATAAATGTCAAAGCCTCAACACCACAAGCACAAGATCAAATAGGATGCTTCATAAAACTAGAATGAAATGGTTACTAGATATTCTAGTAGAAAACATCCTAGGCATAGTGAAAACAAGTAATATGATCATATTAGTAATAAAAGAGTTGTTACATCTGCATCACCTTGAGATCATGTCATGGGAATTTGAGATAGGGTAAGTTAGGTTAGGGCACTGACCTACTAAGAATCAAATGACTAGCAATATTGCATTATAGCACATTATGTAAAATGGAAATAACCATTCAAATGGGGAAAATACTATTGTGCCAATAAAGATCAACATTTCAGAAGTCATTCCACCATTTAAGGTAGTCATTGTACCAATATCTCAAATTCAAGAGGAATTTAGTATTTCTACCCACAGTGGTTAATGTTTGCATTGCATGACCGAAAAAGTTCATTTAATAAGCTTGAATCAAGTATACACTTTATTCAGTTCAAAAACTTCATTTTATAAGCTTTATTAAGTAATCCACATGAAGTGGATGATTACACTATCCCAGGAGAAAAATGAATATAACTAAGAACTTGATACAGATGTAAAAGAACTAAAATTTAAGGCAAAGAAATGTTATAAAAAATGAAAATGATTATAAAAAGGGAACCAATCGAGTTTCTACCCCCACAGACTAGTGACATGAAGGTCCAGGATACATGTCTGAATTCCATACCACCATGTGCGTTTATGGATGCATATTTTTGGATCACAATATGAAGAATTTGTATTGCAGTGAGCAAAAATGTGTAGAAGTGGCAAGAATAAATAACAATACAAGGACAAAACCTTTAGTCAATATTAGGGAAGGGGACGTCAATATGCTTTTGCCAAATAAAATATAATAGCACCATAAAACAATTTGCAAGACCATTTACTTTATCATAGATTTCCATGTTCACAGGGTATAGAGAGATGCACAAACCAACCAACCTGCCAGCTAGAGACAAATATTAGATATTTGAGTTCAAACACTCTTTGGCACGACAAATAGCAATTATAGATTGTATACTCTGATAGTTAAAGTTGAGAAAATACATTAAAAAAAAACAGTGGAACGAAGTGAAATGGAAACTAAAACAACACAAAGTGCCGCAGGTATATTGACTTGAGATACTACTGCATTAAACAAGTCACAATATCGTAGCAGAAGTCCTTTGGCATGAAGGGCACCGGCAAACTCCATTCATGATAATGAATTCACTTAAGATTGAGCTAAAAGACCATAAAATTAAGTAGGAAATAAGACATAAAATAGGAGGAAAATTCCCTCAAAATTTGCTCTTTAGAAAATGAGATGGATTCATTTGTCCAAGAAAAGTTTTTGGTGCGTCAAGGCCCCCACCAGGTGTGGTCCCTGAGTGCTACACCATTCAATAATTGGACGGTGGAGATTGCACCCAGAATATTGAGAAAGGGAAATCGGTGATGGGCAGCCCCCAGTCCCCCTCTCCCCTCTCACTCTGTCTAGAAGGTCCTAAATCTCTCGCTCAAAAACTGCCAAACCCTCCCACCGCCACTTTGCTCGAAAACCTCTCTCTCTCTCTCTCTCTCTCTCTCTCTCTCTCTCTCTCTCTCTCTCTCTCTCTCTCTCTCTCTATGGTGATGGTGCTAAAATGGTCAAGGAATGAGCATCAAGACCCAAAGGCTTGCAGAGCTTGATGAGTGCTTTACTTATTGGAAAATTGTTTCATGCAGTGAGGACCGCATTTCCACATTTGCGGTCCCCGAGGTATAAAGCAACCATCTTAAAGATGGATGCAAATAGGTGGTCCATCTAAAAACAATTGAAACGAACGGTCCAAATGTTTTCTTAATAGAATTATTATTTTTAATTTTCAAAATTTATTTATTTTTCATATTCATGATCTCCATGTTAGAGATTACATGTCCTTAAAAATTAGGTCCAAAAATCCATCTCAAAAATATATTTTTAAAAGGTGACTCATTTCTACATGGACTCATAGAAACCGTGTCCTTACTTATTTCCATTTGATGTTGTATTGCTTGATTTTCAGATGAATTATAGCCGTGAAATCCCTGACCTAAGCCCTCTTTTTGTCATGAAAACCAATCTTTTATTGCCTCATCTCGGAGTCCCCTCTCCTTGGCTTTTCATAATTTGATTTTCTTTTTGTTTTAGTGGTTTCAAAGCTCACAAAACGAATTCTCTCTCTGCATTTAAACCGTGTGAGCCTTTTAACTACATCATCAACCTCATCAAAGAGGACATTACTTCATTTTTCTGCTGTGATGAAATAAAGGTCACCTTTCATTGAAGAGCTTCCTATTTCTCATTCTCAAAGTACAAAGGATCAAAGAAATTTATGGATCTTCTGCAACTGGCTGGAGTTTTGGCTCAAATTTTCACCGGAATTTGGATTTTTTTTTCTTAATATGTTCACCCAAATTTGGATTTGAGGTGACTGGTTAGATATAAGACATGGGTTTTTCTTTTTCCTTTTTCTTTTTTCATGTGGTTGTGCTTTTCTTAAATTGGGAAGTAATGGGGAAATGGGTTTATGTTTTGCTGTTTCTTCTTCCTCAGCCTCACAGGAAGGAAGAAATTTTGGAAATGCCTCTATGTTGTTGAGCAAATTCAGTTAATTCCTCTCTTGATTTTAATATTTTATTGTGCATAATTAGCAGGGAAGAGAGAGAGGAGAAAGTGAATGTTATACAGATAATAGAAATAAAGTGAATGTTATACATAGAATTTTATTTCTTTACTATGTGTGATTTAGGAAGGAAAGAGGGAATATGATAGACATAGGGGATCACATGGGATCATGGGAAAAGGACATCGGGACTGGAGAGATCTGGGAGCAGAAAGAAAAAGAGATGGACAACACAAGAGGAGAATTTGAGTAGAGGGGGAAAATTGGGGACAAAGTGGGGGGAAAAGGGCAATTGGGGCTCCTGGTTCCCTGTCATCCATGCCCTAGTTTTTAGGGTCTGCACCATCCAGTTCTATGAATGGTGCAGACTCAGGGCCCACGCCATTACAGGTGCGACCCCTGACGCACAAAAACTAAGTCCTTTATCTAAATACACGTAAAACATAAGTTGGCTAGTCTTGCAGTCAACAGAACCATTTCCAGCTTAGGATTGAGTTTCATTGGGGAGAATCATGACAAAAAATTCTAGAAATACACTACTCATTTTTTATCAGTTTGAGCTCTACTCATATTACTGACAAAATGTCAGTCATTCTACATTTCAAGTTCAAACTTGTATCATGTTCCCGTTAGTCTACACTTCAAGAAATATGAGATTCACTAGAACTGAAAACCAAGTTTCGAGACAACTACAACTTGTAATGTAGAACATATTTCCTTGCTTGCAGAATGAGATCTGACTCTTGACACCTCAACAATACAATATGACAGAGAAAGAGAGGGAGGGAGAGAGATTGGGTTGCCAAAGAATTGCTCAAAGAGAGCTTGAATACCAAAGGAAAAGACCCCAATAACAAAAGATAATGTTCTACTGCAAAAGTAAAAACAGGTTTAGAAAGAGACTAAGTTATGCCAAAATTAAAAACTAAATGTATGTCACAAATAAAATTACAAGGAACACTCCAGAAAACAAACACTTCAGAAAACAAATAATGCTTTATAATGAATAATTTTTATTGTAGAAGTGAATTATTAGTGATAAGAGATGTATCCAAACAGACCCTAAAACAATGGTTAGAAACCAATAAATTCAAAATATAGAAAGATCAAAGTCTCTAAGAGAATCTTTTTTTTTCTTTTTTGAATAATCTCTAAGAGACAATCTTTATTAAAACAATCCCACATATTTACCTGATCTTGATATTGACAACTTTGATTCTTTTGATGGAGTCTGTAATGCCGTTAGTCCTTTTGATGGAGTTTGTAATACGTTTAATTCTTTTGATACAGGAATCCTTAATGCCTTTGATTCTTTTGATGGAAAATGTAATGTCTTGAATTCTTTTGATACAGGAATCCTTAATGCCTTTAGCTCTTTTGATGGAGAATATAATGTCTTGAATTCTCTTGATAAAGGGGTCTGTAATGCCTTCAATTCTTTAGATGAACTAGTCCGTGATTTCTTCACTAAATTCACAGAACAATTGAGCTCAGGATCCAGTATCTGACAAAGAAGATAGTAAACATGAAATCATGGGAAAAAGAAAAAAGAAGAAGAAATTCCTAATTCTAGTGAAGGCTCCAAATCCTAAGGAAATAAGCATCAAATGCATAACATTAACTAATGATATAGGTTCACAAGTTATAAATGCCAATTGCAATTTTGTTGAGCTTCCCATTGACACGTTGTAATATTTTCAATCTTTGTGAAACGTTTGTGTAAATTAAAGTCTGTTTTTATATTATATAGTTTATAATATAGATCACTCTTGAATCATTTACATCATTTTCTATAAAACAGTCACATATGTTACTCATACAAGATCATATCAAGCCCATGGCTATCCACTTCTCAAGTTCATCACATGTGATGTGCCCATAAATCAGATTATAGACAATGGTAGTGGCACCTACCAATATATGGCTAATATCAGTGATTTCTTTGTCTTAAACTCAATGCTCCATAGTGCCCATACTCCATGATGAATGAATTAAGTTCATCATGTGTGACGTGGTGAGAGATATGTACGAGGGAGAGCTGACCAATATAAGAACAACTAGTGGAGAGACAAGTGAGTTCTCAATGATAATAGACTTACATCAGGGGTCAATGTTGAGCCCATATCCCTTTGTTTTGGTTTTGAATAGTTAATTAGGCGTCTACAGGATGAGGTACCATAGTGCATGTTTTTCAGGGATGATGTAGTTTTGATTAATGAGACCAGAGTCGACGTCAACGCAAAGTTAGAACTTTGGAGGATGCTCTAGACTCTAAAGGTTTTAAAATTAGACGGACTAAAACAAAACATTTGGAATGCAAATTTAGTAATAAAAGGCAGTGTTCAAGAAAGCGCAGGCGCCCGCCTATGCATTTTGGGTGCCTGGCCGACTAGGCGCCCAGGCACCCGCCCAGAAACAGGGTACAAAAAAGACTTAACACATTAAGACTTAAATGGATATATAAGATCTTAGTTTCACTTAAATGAATATATACGATCTTAGTTTCACTTTCACATAATACTTAACTCATTAAGATATCACATAATCAATAATTTATCCAATAAGAATATAAAAACATGACATATTGTACAAAAAAGGAATCAACTATTCATAAAACAAGACGATATATGCCTAATTTCATCATCCAAATGAGGAAAAATTCAATTAATCACAAAAAAAAAAATCAATCTTTCAACTACAAATATGTAAATATATCGTAAAAGGAAAAAAAATAAAAGAAAAAACAAATGATTCACAATATAATACGTTGTAGCAAAATCAAATCAAAACCCTGTTTCAAATATGATAATACTTTTAAAATATCAAAATCAAATTGATATTGGTGCAAACCTCAACTATTGGGTTGTCAAAGTCCTCAAAATCAATTACTAGAAGCTTCAAATCCACCCACGAACTATTGCCTTTATTTTTGGAAGAAATCAAAAAAATAAAAGCTTTATCAATCTTTCGATAAATCACAAAAGAGTGGTTTTTGAGGAGTTTTTCTCTCCCTAAAAGGCAAGGTTTTGGTTTTGGGGTTTAGAATACCCCCAAAACCTTTTTCCCCCCTTTATAGGGGAAAAAATGACTTTTTTTAAGCTTCACCGAGACACTTTTCCGCCTTTTTGCAAGTTGTTACGAGGTAGGCACCTAGACTGTAGCGCCTAAGCGGCACCTTGACCGCCTAGGCAGGTGCCTAAACGCAGGACGCCAAATAGTCCCGCCTCCTGAGCGCCTAGTCGTTTTTTGAAAAAATCCGCCTAAGCGACCGCCTAGGTGGTTGGGCAGGTGAATTTTTGAACATTGATAATAGGAATAGAAAAAATGAAGTAGTTAAGATTGATGACCAATAAATACCTAAAAGAGATTGCTTTCGATATCTTGGGTCGATAATCCAAGAGAATAGAGAGATTGAGGAAGATGTCATGCATAGAATTAGATCTGGGAGGGTAAAATGAAGATGTGTATCCGAAGTTTTATATGATCCCTGCATACGAATGAAACTCTAAAGGAAAAATTTTATAGGACAGCTGTAAGACCAGCCATGTTTTATGGAACGGAATGGTGGGCGGTCAGGAAACAACATAGTCATAGGATGAGTGCACCGAAGATGAGAATGTTGAGATGGATGAGTTGCAAGACAAGAAAGGATAGACTTCGGAATGCATACACACGAGGGAACTTAGGGGTGACTCCAATAGGCGATAAACTGATGGAAAGTATACTTAGATGGGTTGGCCGTATGCAGCATAGAGCTAATACAGCACTGGTTAGGAGGGGTGATTTAGTTCAAGTGGAGGGCTTTAAAAGGGAAAGGGAAGGCCCAAAAAGGCCTAGATGGAAGTAGTAAGAAGAGATATGGTGACTTATGGTCTAACTAGGGGTATGGCCCTTGATAGAGCAGAATAGCGATATAGGATTCTTGGAGCCGACCGCAAGTAGTTGGGAGAAGGCACGAATGATGATGATGATGATGATGATGATGATGATGATGACGATGATGACAATGTTGACGTGTGAGGTGCCCATAAATCCGATTATAGATAATGGTATTGATACCTACGAATACATGGCTAATCTCTGTGATTTCTTTGTCTTAAACTCCATGCTCCATATTGCCCACACACCATGATGAATGACATACTAAAACTAACAATATAATAAACAAAACCTTGACCATTCAAAATTTATTATAAAAACTAGAGCATGCTAGCAAGTAAGAGCTCCATTAGCAGGTGTCCATGAGCAATGCCACAACATCCACTTGTAAACCAATATTTGTCAAGAAAAAAGTTTATATAAGGTGTAAACCTTATACTATACAAGTAAGGTGCGCCTAAAAATCCACCCAAAAAGGTTCCAATGTCGAAAAGCCCTATAATTGATCATCTCGACCTCGAGGTTTATGGATATGCAAAAAAAAATTTATGGCATAAAAATAGTGAACCTTGTAACACATTATCTAAATAGTCCACTTTTAAAAAATTTATTTGCTTATAAGTCTACTGGATTTATAAGATTTATGGAGTTTTAAATTTCATAATTAGAGGTGAAAATAGATTGTTTAGTCATTGTAAGGATTTGCCACACCAGAACTGCATATTGAAGCAAGATTTAGAGGTGTACGTTACTTTGATTGCTCGATACCTTATACAAACCAGACCCATTTGTCGATAATGTATCCACCTCAAAAGATCTAGCCAAGCGGCAGCTCGTTTAAGCATTTGAAAGACTAAACCTAAGTCCTCAATCCAGTGGTACAACATTCAATCTTTAATTCTCTTGAACCACATATTGCCAGTCAACATTTTACATGAATATCATGTATTAACGAAATATACAAAGGGATAATAAACTATAAGACCATTTCTTTTTCGTATAAGGAGGTCACAATCACTCATAGCCATCAGCTATGAAAATCCACAGCTACATGTGTCACATAATTCAAGAAATTATATCTTGGATATTGTGCCCAGTCAATGACCATAGTTACCGGGATTGCCTCCCTTGCTTGGAGATCCCTTGCAGAACCTCAATTCTCACGCTCCCCGAGTGGATCTCGTCTGAAACTCAATTTAGTGTCTTCGGGATCTCGCTCCATCTTCTAAGGGAACGAGTTCCTTACAATTTAATTTCACGTTCCTAAACATTACATGATCTAGTTCCCTAGTCTTATGGTTCACGTTCCAAAGTGTATTGGGATCTAGATTCCAAAATAACGGATCACAAGCATCGCCATATACGGCATCCAGATCCCACCAATATGGGATCGCAAGTGTGAAATGATGGAATATCTCTCTCCCCCCCTTCAAGTGGTTGTTAAATCCTGATATTGGATGCTAAGGTGCAAAGCCAAGGTTTTGGACATTGCTCTCTCTCCCCCCTCCATTCCTGCAAGGTTATACAATGCCCTCCCTCCTTCCCTCCTTGTGTACAACCCCCCCATAAAACCCGCCCCCCCACCATACAATTACACCAAATCCTCACCCACTAATATTTTATCATAATTTTTCATCAATAGTTACGATATTTTATGGCAAGTTTATAGCAATAAATAACTGTTCGTGATCCTCAATAATAAGTACTCACCTTTATTTTCTTTTTTAGAAAGCAATACTAACAACACAATTATTCCATGCACATATGGTGTTGAGTTGTATTTCGTTACCCAACTATTTAGAGTGTCATAATTTGTTTAATGACATGATCTATCTACTATACTAATATAATGAACAAGGGACTAGTTTGAAGTTCCTTATTTATTTCATAGAAGATTAAGCCTACATGTTATTGGTCAACAATACTAGAGCTACATTTTAAAGCCATGGATCCTTATTCAAACCTACATGAGGAACTCGTGTTCAAAGAAAATGAAGCTCACTCCTATTAAAGTTATTCCTCGCTCCATAATATGTTGGAGCACTTTTACTTATGCACTCCTTGAGTTAAGAAACTCAAAAAGATGCCCTTGGGAACTTTCCTTCTTACGTATAGGATCTCGCACCTTTATATAATAATACTTGATCCTATGTAAAAAAAGGGGCTAGATCGCCAACACACACGGACTTCGATCCCTACTTTTGAGGCTGTACGAGCATCGATCCCTAACACAAGGATCTTCAGTATAGCTTCGATCCACCGACCCTCCCCCGATCCCGGAACCAATGATTCAAAAAGCGGACCGCCCAACGCCTAGGCGGTCGGAAAGGCCTGGGCGCATTGCTCAGGCCTAGGCGGCCAATCTGGGCGGTCGATCCCTGGGCGGGCGCCTAGGCTGTACGGAACCCGCCTGGGCGGGCGCCCAGGGGCGGAAATTGATTTTGATAGGGGCAATTATGGTCTTTTGTTTTTGTTTTTAAAGGCTAAAACTTAGGGTTTTAAGTTCATTTGAACCCTAAAACTTGTTGGAGCCAATTTTTGAGAGAGAGCTCCCAAAAATCTAGTTTTTGTGAATTTTTTAGGATCGAAGGGTTTCTCGAAGTTAACTAAAATTGATCAAAACATCACCCATTGATATTAAATTTACTTTGTGATGTTTTGCAAAGTTATTAGAGGGTTTTTTAGAAATTTTTAGTATTTAGAAGCATCTTTGAGGTAGAAGTTTGAAGACTGATAAATCAAACTCAAAATAAGTGATTTTTTTTATTGCTTTAGTAATTTGCATTATTTTTAAGATGTTTTTTCGAGATCTAATAGGAGTGGTGATCCCAGTTGGAAAAATGGCTATAACCCAAATCCTAATGATAAAAATTGCATAAGATGCAAGTTGTGAAAAGGATAAAAAAAGGGGCATAAACTGGTTCAAGAAACATCTTGTCGGTATCAGGGGGGATGTTGCCCCATGTAAAAAGACTCTTGATGCTTTAAAGAGGAAATAAATAATTTTTTGAACATGGTGAAAATGAAAAAAGATGAGAGATTTGCCTCTATAGCAGAGATCAGGTTTGGAGTTCGGGCCAATTTTGATGATGATGATAGTGATGAAGAATGAAGAAAGGATTGGAGAGGGATGTCAAGAGGTTGAGCAATCCATTATTAAGGGAAAGGGGAAGGGAGTTGTAATTGCTTTTGGTTCTGGGACTAAGAAGCATCGGGTTAGAGACCCTATGAATAGCTTTTTACCTCGACCTGATCCCGAGGTTGCAGGAGAGAAAACAAAAAAGTAAACCACCATTGAAATAGAATCAAGAAGGAAGAGAGAGATAAAGCTGCATATTATCTTGGTACATGGTTTTATGAGGCAGGCATTCCTTTCAATACCACTCGCTTAAGCAACTTCTATGCTGCGATAGAGGCCGTTGGCCAATTTGGCCCTGGGATGAAACCCCCAATCCCATATGAGCTTTCAGAGCCTTTTTTAAAAAAGGCAATGAGTGCCACAACGGAAGCTGTAGAACTTAAAAAGGATACATGAGCTCAGTATGAGGTTTCTATTATGACTGATGCTTGGAGTGATAGGAAGAGAAGAAGTCATATGAATTTGCTTGTGAATTGTCCTGCAGGGACTGTCTTTTTGAGATCTATTGATGCCTTTGATCATATCCATGATGCCTCTGATCATATCCATGATGCCCATTACATATTTCAAGTGATATGCAGCAACAATGCTGCTCGTAATATTGCTGCATCTAATTTGTTGCGCATAGCTTATCCTAGAATCTTTTAGACACCATGTGCAGCACATTGTATAGACCTCATGCTTGAGGCTCTTGGCGGTTTGATTGAGATATCCGGTGCAGTGAAGAAGGCCAAGTTAGTTATAAATTTCATTTATAGCCACCATCTCACCCTCAGCATGATGCGTACTTTTACAAAGAAGAAAGAGATTATGAGGCCTGGGGTCACAAGATTTGCGACCTGGTACTTATGCCTAGATAGCATACATTCGAGGAGAGTGCAGTTGAGGCAAATGTTTATCTCGAATGAGTGGAAAGCATGCAAGTGGTCAAAGGATCAGGTTGAGAAGAAGGTGAGAGATATTATACTTTCTAAGGCTTTTTGGAGAGGGGTGAAGGGCACTCTTAAGGTATTTTTTCCTCTTGTCAAAGTCCTTCGCATGGTTGATAGTGACAAGCCTTCTATGAGCTACATATATGATGCTATGGAGAAATGCAAAAGAGAGATAGCCCAAAATTTCAATGATGAAAAAACCCACTACAAGCTTATTTGAGAGACTATTGATGAGAAGTGGGATAGGCAGCTACATCGGCCATTGCATGTAGCTGGTTATTATTTGAACCCAGTTTTTTTTATATTGACAAGGATATACAAATAAATGACACAATTATGAATGGATTTAATGAGTGTGTAGAGGTGCTAGTCCCTGATCCTGATATGTAGGATATTATATGTGCTGATGAGCTGATAAATTACAAGTGCTCATTAAAGTCTTTTGGGAGTCCAATGGCGAAGAGGCAAAGGACCAAAATTAATCCAGCTATTAATAATATTCTTAAGTTCATCTTCATCAAGTTCAAGTAATCAAGTAATTCTATTATTTATTTATGATATTTTCTATATCTTTGCAGCCCAGTGGTGGAGCCAACATGGGTGTAGATCTCCAAATTTACAAAAGTTGGCCATTCGGATCTTAAACTTAACCACTTCTTCATCCAGTTGTGAGCGCAATTGGAGTACTTTTGAAGGGGAAGGCCGTAAGGGTAATTTGTATAATTTTATAAATAATACATGAACCATAGATATTAGATTTTAATTAGTTTCATTTGATTTTGTTAGATTCATTCAAAGAAAAGGAACAGGCTTGAATCAAAGAGGCTCAATGACCTAGTCTATGTCAAGTACAATCTATTCTTGAAAGACAGGTTTGCTAAGCGAGATAAGAGAGACCCCGTCAGATCAAAAAATATGGACCATACTATGGAGTGGTTAGTTGATGATGATGAGGTCAAGAGGCATGAAGGATTGACATGGGACATGGTCATGGATTCTTCAGGGACATCAGCTGCACAGAGAACAAAGATGGAGGAAGAGGACGAAGAAGAGGTTGATTCAGAAGAGACGGAGGATGACAGGGACGACAAATATGTCGAGGAGAGTGACAACTCCATCGACTCCGATGAATATGATGCCAATGCAGCTGACCTAAGATTTTCTAATGATGGATGAATGATGAATGTTGATTGTTGAATAATTATTAAACTTCGAAGTTTGAACTTTGATTGAAGTATTGTGTATTGAACTATTGAAGATTCTTTTGAGTCTTCAAGTATTACTGTCATAGTTTCTTAATTCAGTTTTGTTTTCTTCCTCATGGTGGTGTACTACAGTACTGGTGTGATACTATTTGATAACTTGGTTGGTTGGAAAATTTTAAGTTTTAATTGGATATGGAGTATGAATCAACTTATAGATTATGGTTATGCTTATAAAGTGTGTGTTAAATGCTAGTATGTAGTATAATTTGAATTATGTATTGCAATACATACAACTGATACTGACATAATTGCATAATCCTTATTTGGATTCAACTGGGCCACCCAGGTTATGGGCCCCCGCCTAGGCGTTGGGCGGCCTGGACCCCCCAGGCCGCCTAAGACCCGCCTAGTGCTTTTTGAAACATTGTGAACCATTCCCGTTCCCTTCCCCCACAACTATTTCAATGACACACTCCCAGCCACCCAATTTCGCATCTAATAACTGATAATGATCGTGACTTATACCAAAAATAAATGGTCTTTTTCTATACATTTCCATAGATAAAATTTTTTGTTGAATCACATAATCATGTCAATGTAAAATTCTAGGTTTGAATTAATGTTCATTATAATCATAAAAGTTACTCTGTAAGATGTATATATGCTTCACAATTATTTACGCCCACAATTACAACAACCACAAATCTGCACATTTCACACCATCTCCTCTGAGGAACAAAGTCATACAGGACATACACATATATCTATGTCTGTATTTATGCATTCCATATGTGTATCTATATATATATATGTATATGTTCTAATTTTAAAAAACGAATAAAATTTGGCTCCAAGTAAGACCAATGTGATGCTAAGATGAAGCTCCAAATATACAATTGAAAATGTTCTTATGATAATATCCTAGTGCAATATAACACACCTTCTCATAAATAAGCATTGAAACAACCATGTATAAATTATAGGTATTAAAAAACATACAGCAGCAGTGCGCTTTCTTCTAACCTTGCTACCAGCCACCTGAGATGCTTTTTTGTTACTTTCAAGCACCTTCAAAGAAACACCAGAAGGAGAGGGAACATCCCAATCACTCAACTTTGTACCATGATATTTTACACCTTCGGGAGTGATCACTACATCAACTTTGCTATTAGAGTAAAGAGAGCCAAACCCCTTTGCACATTTGGGTTGTTCATTGTCAATTCCTTTTGATATAGTTTCCTCATTGATTGATCCAAATCTCACCTTACTTGAACTCGAGTCATTCACATTCACATTTGCTTGACCCAAGCAAACCTCGTATTGTTGAATGCGGGCCACTGAACTAGACTTTGACTTAGTTGTCTGTCTCTCACTCTCACAGGCTTTTCGTTCTTCTTCATTTTGTTTATGGAACCTTTCTGTCTCACTTGGGAAAAGATTTCTACCAAAGAGATGAGTTATGGGCAAGAATGTACTGGAACCATTATTTGTTTCCACTTCACGAATGGAGAAGCCTGCACATATAGATAGGCAAATGAAAACACCGATAATTAATCACTTACAACATAGACAATTTATTAGCAGATATACCTGAAGAGTCCTCAGAAAGAAATTGGGAAACAAGAATTTTCCAAGTATAAGGGAATCCTATCCGGAAAAGGCCACTGATCTGGTTAAGAATTCACAAGCACTAAAAATATCAGCAAAAGGACATCTCAAAGGAAAATTATAAGGAAAAATGAATTTTCAATCATACCTCAAAAGGAAAACCATTTTCGAGAGTCCATTGTTCATCAATACATCCTTCAAGCAATAGTATTGCCCCATCAGAAGTCCTAAGCCTGAATGCACTGATTCTCTCTTCAATGGGGCAAGAGTGGAAGTGCCTGTAGCAACCAAAGTTACAGGCAGCATGAAACAACATAAATTACAACCAGAAAAGTCAACAAATGAATAGTTGCGGAGGCTTTTTTTTTTTTCATGTAATACGATCTGATTCATTATGCAAATTATAAATCTAGACACAATTTATCTTCAGGGGAAATATTTCAAAAATATTTAATAAAATACTCGGGAAGAAACAAACTAGGCCCAATAAAATGTTAAAATATCAAACGCGACATTGCAAATCATTCAGGAATGAACAATGAACTTTAAAGCCAAAACTTGATCCTCAATGTGAAACAATAAATTGTAGCGAGTCATTAAAAAGTTATTAGTTCCCCAAATAGCTAAAGAAATTGAGCAATTTAGGACACAACTAATATCCAATTATACATGTATCCCACCAAAAACCAGGTGATAACGTCCAAACCTTCCTAGTGGCTAATAGAGAAGATGTTGAAACCCACTTTTAGCTCTGCACTCATAACCCCAATATCCAATGAGAAACAACATTCTTGAAAATTGAAGGAAAAAGAAGAGGTGAACTCTTTGTTTGGAGTTTACCAGAATTATTCGAGAAGTAATAAATTATTGAGTTATCAATACGGTTCAAACGTAACTGAAACCATAAGACCCAAGACCCAAGACCCAACAACCCCAATTATACAATGTCACAGAAACCCTTCAAAACTCACGTTTTCGAATGAAAACCACCAACAGCCAATCTCTTGCCAGAAGTTTCACTGGGTACCTTCATAAGGTACCAGTTCTTCAAAACAACCTGCAAAACTCAGTCAACAATGGATTAAAAAAAGAATCAAGAACTTGATGAATAGTATAGCGAGAGAGGGGGGAAATGTGATATAATGGAATAATGAAAAACTTGAGAAATAGAAAAAGATAGAACTCAAAGAAAACAGAGGGAGTACCGGTTTTTTCTCAAAGAACTTTGGGCTGGACAGTGCGGTTAACCCCATTACCAACTCTCTCAGTACTGATGCTATAGAAATAAATGAATTTCGGCTTTAACCTTCTCTATTTATACACCTCAGCGTATGGCGGGAATGAAACAACCGAAACGGCCCCATCTACGTTAGACAGACGAATGTATCCCTTGAGTGTTTTTTTAATACATTTTCTTAGGACACAGTTTCTACGAGGGAAAAAGATTATATAAAGATGCCAACTACGGATGCCCTAAAAAATCCATCGGAAAAATAGTTTTAATGTTGAAAATCCTTTTGATTGATCATCTTGACATCGAGATGTATGAGCATAAAAAATAAAAAGATTTTAAGACATAGAAATAATACATTTTACAACATATTATCTACACCATCCATTTTCAAGATGTTCATATGTTTATAGATCTACTTGATTTTAACCATTTTTTAAATTTTAAATTTTATAATTAGATATAAAAATAGATTTTGAGATAATCCTAAGAACATTTTACATCAAAATTATATACCATGATAAAATTTGAAGGTGCATCTTACCTCTACTCCTACAGATGCAACCGTGTACAAACTACACCCATCTATCAGGCGTGTAGTTGGCATACGGATGCATCCGTAGTCGTAGAGCTAAGATGCATATCCTATATTAGAACTGATTTGATGCCTACCCAGAAAGCTCTTGTGAAAAATAGAATGCATATAAGTGGGTTGCTTATTACTGGGGTGAAGCTATTGGACCTCGTTCATAGACAAGCTCTAAGTCACAAGCCCATAAACCATGCCTTTATGGTTGTGCACCCTCGCTCTTCGGGCCTGTTTGATAACAGGAAGTATCTTCCAAGAACTTGGAACTTACCTATTATTGTTCATGTTTGGTGTTTGATAAAAAAAATAGAAGTTAAATAAGGAACATCACTTCACTGTTGATCTTCCCCTCTTTGTGTGTTAAAAAAGCTTCAACCAAACGGTCGGAACTTGAAATGGGAAGTTTTTATAAAACTTCACCCCCGATAAAAGTTTTGCCCCAATACAGTCCTCCTCTCTTCAGGTCTCTTGCCATCATCACCCTCGCAATCATAAGCAACTCATCCTCTCTTCCTCTCCCAGGTCTCTTGCCCTCATCGCCCCCATTGCTGCAAACTTGGAGCTTAGAGAAAAATACAGTGAGTTCTTTTTTTTCATATTTTTATACTTTTTAAAGGTCAAAGAAGATGACCCCAGATCTGTAAGACTAGGTTTTGGGTTATGTAAGCCTCATTTCCCCACTCCTTTTTGTCACTCTCTCTGGCCTCTCTCTCTTCCTTCACCCCTGAAGACAAGGAGAAAAAGTTCTCTAACTCTCAAGGTGAGCTTTTGTATGCTCCTTTTCACCTCTTTTTTCTGGTTTTTTTCCCCTTCTTCCTTTGGTTCTATTGCACATTTTTGTTATATCTCCCTTTTCTGAGATATTCCCCCTCTTTGTGCTTTTTTTTTTGGGTAAGATCTAGGGCTTATTTGTTCAGATTAGGATTTGTAGTGTTTTTCAAGAGCTTTTGGGTGAAATTTTGGCAGATCTAGGTTTTCTAATGATCTATTTAAAGACTATGGTGAAGGTGATTTTTTTGTTAATATACATTCGAAATTTCTAGTATTTTGAAATTTTCTTTGAATCTGATAAGAGTTAGGGTGATTCTATGTGTTAGCGATTTCACATTTCAATGTTTTCTCTGTTAGTGAAAATTAATGAAGTGCGAGACCAATCCGATATCAAAGAAGAGATGTCGTGAGGCTGGTGATCACAGAGCCTAGATATTTCTTGCCCTTTTGAAAAAGAGTGAACCCTTTTGAGAGAGAGTGAATAAATTATTTCTGCTCACAGAAGCTCTGTGTTTTCCTTTGCTCTTGCTGATGCGTTCTTCCTCTCTCTAGCTTCCCTTTTTATAAGAAGAAGAAAAGGGCTTTAACAGTTATCTTTCCAACGGGTCTCTGAGAAGGGTCTTTCATGATCTTAGGGATATCTATCCAACGTTCATATGAACGTTAGTTTATGTGAACATTAAAAAGCCATAGCATTCCTCCTACAATTGTAGGCTTCCCATCCCACAATTATAGGTAAAGTCACGTGAGGCCTTATGACTATACGTGTCAATATCTCCCACTTGGCCATGACGGCCGAGTGTAATAATCAGTCACATGCATACTCCCACTTTTGAGTATGACCTTTTAAAAAATTTCTTGTCAAGAGGTTTTTCTCATGCTTTCGCAGATATGCTTCTCATAATAAATATCCATCATGAGGATTTTCACGGTTATGCGGATCTTGTCACTCATAAAAAAAATTGACTGACTTAGATATTTTTAAGTCCCATTAAAGTAGTGTGCTTAGACAGTAGTTCAACACTCAGACCTTTTGTTAATGGGTCAGTGATCATATCTGATGAGAGCAAGTAACTAACGGTTACTTCACATTTCTCAACTACATCTTGAATGTAGTGATATTGGATATCTATATGTCTTCCTTTAGAGCTATTTGCTCAACTTTGAATTAATTTAATTGTAGCTTGATTATCACCAAATATTTGGATCGATCTGTCGATTATTTACAGCTTCAAGCTATCTATGAAGCACTTTATCCAGACGGCGAAAGTACAAGCAGTGTTACATGTAATGTATTCTACTTCCTGTGTGTATCTAACTACACACCCTTGTTTCTTGCTAGACAAAGAAACAACTGCCCCTCCAAAGAGAAAAATATATCTTGGGGTGGACTTACTATCATCCTTATCCCTAGTAAAATCTTCATCTAAATATCTTATAACTTCAAACTTATTTGCTTGAAAGCACAATTTTAGATGTTTTGTTCCATTAATATACCTTAAAATTCTTTTTACTGCTTTCCAATAAACTATGCCTAAATTACTTTGATACATCTACTAACAAGTGTGCATAGGGAACATTAGGTTTTTCTTGTCCTTCTACTGGACAATCCTTCCTAGACAACTTTATCCATTTGCAACAGAAGTAGATAATGGCTTACAATTTTCCATTTGAAATCTTTTAATAACAGAGCCAAGATATCTATCTTGATACAAGCACAACATTTTTTATTATCTATCTCTAGTTATTTTTATGCCTAGGACATAATATGCTTCTCCCATATCTTTCACCTCAAACCGAGAAAAAAGCCATGACTTAGTTTTATCAATCATTTCTAAGTCATTTCTAGCTATCAGGATATCATTTACATATAATGAGAGTATTGTGAATTTACTCCCACTCTTCAACATATAAACACAGTGGTCCAATCTATTTACTTCATATCCCATCTGTAGGATGGCATCATGAATTGTTAAGTACGATTGTCTTAAAGATTGTTTTAAACCATATAAAGACTCATTTAATTTGTATACTTTATTTTCTTGACCTTTAATTATGTAGCCCTCAGGTTGCTTCATGTAAATGGTTTTCTTTAGTTCATCATCCAAGAATGTAGTCATTACATCCATTTGATAAAGTTCTAGGTCATAATATACAACGATTGTCAAAATTATTCTATTTGATATAAATGTTACAACTGGGGAATAAGTGTCACCATAGTCGACTCCCTTTCTTTGGGTGAAGCCCTTTGCTACTAACTTAGCTTTAAATTTATCAATTAATCCATCAGATTTTAAATTATTTTTAAGTACCTATTTAGAATATATAGGTTTCCTATCTGATGGTAAATCACATAAATCTCAAACTTTATTTTTCTCAATAGAATCCAATTCCTCTTTCATGACATTAAGTCATTCTTAATTTTCTTTTGACTTCATAGTATCATTGAAGTCAAACGGGCCATGGATTTTATCTAGGTCAATAAGGTTGTCTGTGTCTTCACTCATATAGACATAGAAGTCATCAAGGTACGATGGAGGAGCTCTAGACCTTTTTTGAAAACATTGGACTTCAACATCATCATGTTGAGTAGGGTTATCTATATCTACAGTAGGTAGTGATTCTAAGTCATTTAGGATATTAAGTGGATTATCATTATCCACTACAGGTATGTTTTCTTCAATAAAATATTCTAAAAACTCAGCATCTCTGCTTTCAATGAGCCCCTTATCTTTATTGTAAAATCGATATCACTTTGATCATTCGGGGTATCCTATAAAATTACAAACTAGAGTTTTGTTTTATAACTTATTTCGATGCCGATATGGAATTAGGACATGTGCAGTCGACCCCCACTTCTTTAAGTTTGATAGATCAGGTTTTCTACATGTCCATAGTTCATAAGGGGTAGAATATATTACTTTAGTTGGAACCCTATTAAGAATATACGTGGATGTGCTTACTGCTTCTCCCCAAAAGGTATTGGGTATATTAGCATGAGTCATCATAGATCTAGTCATTTCTAAGATGGTTCTATTACACCTTTCAGCTATTCCATTTTGTTGTGGCATAAAAGGTATAGTGGTATTTCTTTTAATACCATATCCTTGGCAATAAGCATTGAAAGTTTCATATTTGTATTCACTTCCCTTAACAGTTCTAAGAACTTTGATGTTCCTACCCAATTGATTTTCTACTTCCCTTCTATATATTTTAAATTTTTCTAAACCTTCTGATTTATGGTAAATTAGATAAACATATCCAAATCTAAAAAAATCATCAATAAAAGTGATGAAGTATGACATCCCTCTATGAGTTTTAATATTGAGGGGCCCACAAATGTTTGAGTGGACCACATTCAATATAACCATTGCACAATCAATATAACCAAAATAAGATGAAATTTTATTATCAACTTTCTCATTTACAAGAAGTAGGAACAAGTTGTGGTTATCAACTAAGTGTCCCCGAGCATAAATTTGTCCATGCTTTCCGATTGATTCTTTTAATGATCGAAAGCAGACTTCAAAGCCCTTTCTAATAAGTAAGGGGACAGATACAATATTTCGTCTCATGCAATGAACAAAATATACATCAGTCAATACAAGGTCGATTGTGCCTACATATAACCTACAGGTTCCTACACCTAACACATCAGAATAGGTGTTGTTTCCCATGTAGATGCGTTTTTCCTCAGCTCTTATTTCTTTGAAGTCCTCGAAGAGATCTTTTGAGGTTGCAATATGTCAATTAGCACTTGAGTCTACCCACCATCCTTTGATTTCGTGGTCTGCCATCAAGCACTTAGAAACTATACAAATAATTTCACGCCTCTTGCTTCCATTTCCGCTATTCTGTGGATTTTACGGGTTTTTATTATTTAGGCAGCGGTTCTTGAAGTGACCTGATTGACAACATAAGAAGCATTTTGGCGATCCTTGTTTAGTTTCTTAGTTGTAGGGCTTAGTTCCTCTATTTTTTAACCTATTCTCCATCTTATTAAACTTCTTTTGAAATTTCTGGCTATTTGGCTTGGGTTGGCTAAAATTGGGAGGTCTTTGAGCAAGCATGAATTCACTCTTTTTTTTTTTGTTCATATAATCTTGCTCTAAGGCTAGTTGCATAGGTAGGTCCCCTAATGTAAGAGATTTTGTATTCAACCTAAGTGCAATTGTTATCATCCTTCATGAAGGTGGAAGATTATTTAAGAGAGTGGAAACTTGCATATGCTCGGGGACTTCATTCCCAGCAATGGTTGAGTCCTTAGCCATAACGAGCATCGTGTTAACATGTTTAACTACATTATTACCCTCCTTCATTTTAAATGAGTTACATTGCTCTACTAGCAATTGGAGGTGTATTTCAGAAGTTGATTCATATTTCAGTTTTATTGCATCTAGCATTTTCTTAGATGTTTCATGATGTTCGAAAACCTTAATAAGGCCAACTTGCATAAAAGTTAACATTGAAGTTTTTGCTATGAAGTCATCCTCTAAAAAAAATTCTAACATTTTATTTTCTTCTTCAATTGGTTTATCACCAACTATTGGTGGAACATCTTTTAGTACATACATGATTCTACCTTGAATGAAGAGATATTTCATCTTCCTCTTCCACATCCTAAAATTATTTCCATTCAAATTTTCAACTTTAGAAAACTCAGCCATAACTATTCTACTGCCCTTTTGCTAAGTTTTATGTGAGTAAACAAATATTTTCTAAGTTCTAAAGAAGCTAAACAAGGCACCAAATTAATATGTGGTCAATACTTGTACAGACAAAGCTGCAATTACTTCATAAACAATATCAGTTATTAATTGATGCCTTAATAAATGAAATAAGCAATTTCTCAATCTATAAGTACTACAATTATCGAAGATAAAAGTTTCTTTTATATTATTCATTTGGGGTGCAAGAGCAATATCAAGGGTGTGTGAGCACATATAATAAAAGAGCAAATATCAAGTATGTTATTCACCTTAGAAGACAAATCAATTTCTATATCACACCAAGACAGTAAGTGCATTAAAAAAAACTAACACTACCAAGATTGAGCAAAATAAGTCTTCTATAAATTTTTTAATTTTTTAATAAAAAAAATATGAGCAATATATAAGGCAACAGAATGACAAGATATATGTTTAGAGTGGTTGTATCTCTATAACATATAATCTACCATAAAATATTTATTAAAGATAAGATTTATGTGCGATTTAATGGTGGGGTTGCAATGCCTTGAACGCAACTAATACATGTGGTTGGGGCCCACCAAAATATTTACAACTTTCTTAGATTAAAAAAAAAGGTGCTGCCCATCGTTTATATCTTTTTGTAATCATAAGCCATCTTTTAAATATGGTTGCACGCAATATCTTAAACTATGGCAACACGCAATATCAAAAAAAATATAGCTCTATGCAATATCTTGAACAAGGTCTAGCCAATCAAATACCAACGAACTTTTGTCACATTAATATCGTAGAAATGACTTTCAGCAATGTTTTAAACAGTATCTTAGAAACGACTTTCAACAATATCTTAAACAAGGTCCTGGTCTAGCAAGTGACTTACGTGCTTATCATAATGTAACAACAAAGTTAGCAAGTGACTTTATGTGCTTATCATAATGCAAGATATTATGAGTATAAAGTCCAAAAACAACAATTCAGTTTACGCGTTTATCAGAATGCAAGGTATTCCGAGTAAAATAGCAAGTGACTTTTACGTGCTTGCAAGATATTCTACGAGTATAAAGTCAAAAGAAATGAAAAAAATGAAAAAAGAAAAGAAAAAAAGAACAGTAGTGTATTCAGTGGTATGCACTGAAATTCATTGCAATATTACCAACATAGGTTTACAGTTTTGAAAACACAGTGGGACTTTCCTAAAACAGAGACGATGAGAGAGCAAAATATGATGATGGCCCTTATGTAGTTAACCTTCCAAAAGGAACGATAATAAATAACTAACTAAATAAATAAATAAATAGAAGATCAAGGAAGGAACCCACGGCTTAGGCACACAAGACAGCAAAGAAAAGCCGGATTGAGATTGAGAAAATTACAACAGCACCAAGATCATCATAACAACCCTTTGCTCTGATATCATTGTTAGCGAAAATTAATGGAGTGTGAGACCAATCCGAGATCAAAGAAGAGATGTTGTGAGGTTGGTGATCGCAGAGCCCAGATTTATCTTGCCTTTTTTAGAGGGAGTGAATAAATTATTTTTGCTCATAGAAGCTCTATATTGTTTTTTTTTTCTCTTACTGATGCGCTCTTCTTCTCTTTAGCTTCCCTTTTTATAGGGAGAATAAAATGGCTTTAACGTTATCTTTCCAACGGGTCTCTGATAAAGGTCTTCCTTGATCTTAGGGATATCTATCCAACATTCATATGAACGTTGGTTTACGTTGGATAACCATAGCATTCCTCCCACAATTATAGACTTCTATTCCCACAATTGTAAGTAAAGTCACACGAGGCCTTATGGCCATACGTGCCAACATTCTTTAACTGTGGTAGATGATAGCTCTATAGGTTTTGGGCGTTATTTGACAGTTTTATGGACCCTTTCTATTGATCAGTGCTTGATTGAGGTTCTAAACTTTGCTTTTGCTTTTTATTTGTCTTCTTGATCTCTATTTTGTGAAAGAGTTATTTGAGGTTTTATTTTATATTGTAATAACAGTCCAGCTTGAATGGATTGTTGTAGTGTGTGTTTAGGGAAATTAGCTCTACATTTTTTTTCATGATCTCTTGATTCCTTGATAATCTTCTTTAATTTTAGAAGGATAACTTGTTTCTTAGAAATATTGCATGAAAGCCTTTGAGTTAAGGATAATGCTTTGAACTATGTTCTACAGGAATTTACTAATCATTTCATAAAATATGAAACATTATCTTGAGTATCCTGATCATGTATGATAATAAATATGCATCTTAAAAGAGCTGGGATTCTACTCATGTAGCCACATTATTTATTTATTTTGGATGATCACATTTGCCATTGCTAGTCCATCTTCTTCCACCTTGAAAACTTTTGTACTTTTTTAGTTTGGAATCTTTTGCTCAAAATGTTAACTTCCAATAAGGAAAAGACAACTGATTAGAGAATTGTAGACTTTTGTTGCCAAATGTTAATACTTTTCTTAGTTTGGAATCTTTTGCTCGAAACATTAACTTTCAACAGGGAAAAGACAGTTGATTAAAGAATTGTGGACTTTTGTTGCCAAATGGTAATACTTTTTAGTTTGGAATCTTTTGCTCGAAATGTTAACTTTCAACAGGGAAAAGACAACTGATTAGAGAATTGTGGACCTTGCCAAATTTTACTAAAACTGATTTTTTTCATGATCTATGGAAAGTAGCATATGCTTTGGGTGTTTTCCATTCAATTTTGTATGTGTATGTATTGCAGTAATTTGTGATGCCATTTGACCTTCCAATTTTTATCTATTAAGGATTTTTGTGCATGCCATTTAATATGGATCTAATTATCGCACTGATCGTTAATATGAAGTATGTCGATGATAGCAGCATACAAACAATTCTTTTAAGAACATGGATTGTTTTTAATATTTTCTTTTGCCGAGAATTTTAGAGATCAGTATCTCCATGACAGAATTCATACATGTCCCTTGTAGTTGTCTTCTTTTTCTTGTGATTCTCATAGAATCTGAAGGCAGTGTTTTAAAAATATTAACAGCAACATGATCAAAGTTGGGAAGATTGGAATTTGGTTGTCTTGTGCTTGATTTGTTGGAGTTTCAATTGCCTCGGAAACTATTTTCTGGTATTTTGTACAATTGACTAAGTTGTAGACTCAGTAGCTACAATTTTTTATCTATGAGACTTGAAAGTGTTAAAACTCATTTTTGGCTTATGGAGTCATCATTTGATTAAGATTGGGTCTTACATAGCATGCTAATTATCTCAAGGGTAATCTAGCTTCGTGAAATTGCTTTCTGATTTTCAGTTGGACATGATCTAGATCTTGTCTATTCTTGAAAAATACTAAGTGCCTGCAAGAGCTTTTACATTCAACTTTTTTTATGTGTTTTGACTCATGTTGCCCTGCCTACTTCTTCGTTTTGCTTATCTGACATCTTTTCCCCTGATTTGGTCTTGGTCTGTAATTTTGTGTTAGTTCTTGGTCTTCAACTTTTTGTGTGGACCTATCTTAAAATGATTTGCTTTTGTAGTGAATTGAATTTGAATAATTGGTTAATCAAAGAAGTATTTCTCTACCAAGTTTTATAAAATATGGCGGAATCTGAGGATATCCAACCCCTTGGTCAAGGTGTGATAATTGCTTCCCATACACATTTCTTATGGCACATAACCTCATGAGGCAATAATGGAACATGAGTTTACTTATGTGATAAAGTACATAGCCAAGTCTTTGCCTATATACTTCAACGGATTGGAGAAGATATTTGGCACAGATGCTTCGGATTGAAGCCATGCGAAAGGGGGAAGAAATAGGTGCTGATGTCTTCCTCAAGGAATCTTGGCATCTCAAGGCTGTCATTCTAAGCATCTAGTTTTTCCTTTAATTAAAGTTCTAATTGTTGTCTAAATTTTTTTTTTTTTAATGTTGGAAACATTGTGGGACAAACAACACTGTTGTTTTAATGTTGAATGAGATATATTTTTGAGGTTGGGATATGGATGCATCAGTGGTGAATGTATGTCTAAGTAGAGTTCAAGCTATTGCAGGTTATTGTTGAATGGATTGGTTTCTTTTTACTTGCATATAGATCAATTAATTGCGCATGTGTGTTTGTATGTTTTGCTGAAGCTATTACAGCACAATCCAATAGAATACAAAAAACCAAATCCACAATTGTGATAGCCTCCGATAGATATGAGTGTGCATGTGTGTGTGTGCACGTGTATGTGATGAATAGCGAGAGAGCGAGAGAGTTTGTAATCGGTTTAAGAAGAAAGTCATCGACAACCTACTTATGAAATTTAAATGCCTATTCCACTTCATATTTGTAAAAAGACTCAACAAATTGTATACCGACAATAGTTAAAAAATATATATTGCTTTCTATTTTGAGACAGACGATTAGGAAACTAGTGATTTGTATATAGTGTGGTAGCCTTAAGGATCCCCAGGCGGTTGGTCTGCCAGGAATCAAATATAGTATCCTTTACGAACACAGATTGATGTAGTTGTTACATGTGCAATATTGCACAACCACATCATGATGACACAAGGAGCCGATAGCATAAGAGAGTTGCGTTTTCGAAAGAGGGTTGAGAGTGAACTAGTAATTGATAGAGATGATGGTTTCTCGAAATTGACTCAGGGGCAAGTTGATCATGATGTTGGTGTTAGTGTGCGAGATGCCATAGCGACGCAGTTGTTAGATTCCTACCTAAGTCGCTAGAAGTTATTTGGCCCATTTATTATGTTGAAATAGCACAATATATCTTTTTCGTGTGAAGTATATTTATGTTAAATTGCCTTTTTATTGATTTTCAATTATGTAGATTTAAACTATTACAGGTTATTGTTGTTTCAATTGCATTTTCAATGATGTATGCTTAAACTATTATAGGTTATTGTTACATCAGTGGTAAATGTAAGTAGTGCTTAAGTTATTACAGGTGATTGTTGAATGGACTAATTTCTTACTGCTTGTATTGTGCATGCGTATTTGAATGAATCGATTTCTTAGTGCTTACATTTTCAATTATGTATGTTTAAACTATTGCATGTTATTGTTGAATGGGCTGGTTTTGTATATAGTTATATATGGATGCATGAATTGTGAATGTTGCTTGACATGCATCACAAATGCCTTACTAGATAACATATAAATGTTGTATGCCATTATAATCTTAGAGACACACACACACACACACACACACACACACACACACAGAGAGAGAGAACACACAAATGTTTTAAGGGACAAACAACAATATTGGTTTATTATTGAATGCCGTATATTTTTGAGGTTGGATATAGATGCATCAGTAGTGAATGTAAGTAGTGCTCAAGTCATTACAGGTGATTGTTGAATGAGCTGATTTCTTACTGCTTGCACTGTGTATGTGTGTTTGAATGGGCTGATTTCTTAGTGCTTGTATTTTCAATTATGTATGTTTAAACTATTACAGATTATTGTTGAATTAAGTATATTTTTTAATTGAGAATGACATATATTTTTTAAGTTGGGATATGGATGCATCAGTGGTGAATATAAGTAGTGCTCAAGTTATTATAGAAAACCAATATTGTACCTTACTTTCAATTGATATTGTATTCCAAAAAATAATATTCTACAAATTAATAATAAATTAATAATAAATAAATAATATCTATGTCTCACTTTTAATATTTACATCTTGCCTATTACTTAAGCTAATCCAATACAGATACACAGTTCTTCTTTAACTTCCGAGGAGGTTATTAAAAACTAGGAACTTCTGAACTTCCCATGAATGTTATCAAACACAGAAACCAAGAAATCATCAAGAACTATTAATTTATAATTCTTCAGTAACTTCCAATTTCCAGTTTATGTTCTTACTTCCAAGTTATCAAACAGACCCTGACGGAGGTAGGAGCTCAACTCTGAGCCCTTCGAGGGCCTCATCCCGACCTTAGTATTTGTAGTCACAAGATGGAAATGAGCATAAAGCCGAGGCAATTGCTTCACCTTAACACCTTCAAATTTTATCATGTTATATAATTTTGATGTAAAATGTTTTTAGGATTATCTCAAAATCTATTTTTATATCTAATTATAAAATTTTAAATTTCAAACATGGTTAAAATCAAGTAGATCTATAAACATATGAAAATCTTGAAAATTGACGATGTAGATAATATGTTATAAAATGCACTATTTATGAGACTTAAGATCTTTTTATTTTTCATAGTCGTACATCTCGACATCGAGATGATCAATCAAAGGGTTTTTAAACATTAAAAGTACTTTTTTCGATGGATTTTTGAGGGGCATCCGTAGTTCTACATTATAAGGTAGCATCCTTATATAAACTTTTCCTTCTATGAGTCCATGTAGAAATGGGTCACCTCTTAAAAATTTATTTCTGAGATGGATTTTTTGACTTAATATTCATGGCCATGTAATCTTTAACATGGAGATCATGAATATGAAAAAATAAATAAATTAAAAAAATTAAAAATAAGAATTCTATTAATAAAACATTTGGATCGTTAGTTTCAATTGTTTTTAAATATAGCACCTTGGGGACTGCAAATGTAGAAATGTAGTTCCCGCCTCATGAATAATTTCCCTTTTTCTTGTGAGAAATCCTCCTACGGATTTTTTTTTTTAAATTAAAAAATCCAGAGTAATTTATTGCCTTGACTTCACCATTTCGGTAGTTTGGCCTTACCAACTAGTTCAACACTTAATGGTTTGAACCTAATTATAGTTGAACAAGGTGATCTGGCATGGTGTGTATAATTTTTAATATTTTTTTTTTCTCACCGATTAGAACATTTATAAATGTCCAAGTATAATAAAACTCACTTGAAATAAATAAATAAATAACCAAAAGTGGTTCTCACTTGCTGCCACTAATTACACATTCTTTATTCAATAAATAAAACCAACACAATGCTTATGAGAATAAGAAAGTATAAGAAATAAAAGACTGCAAACGACAAAGCAAAATGTTGGAATATGCTATCAACCAAACTTAACACATCCCACACCAGGTTTCCTCCTCCAATGGCGCATATAATCAATAGTCTATCTCAGATCTACCAAGTATGGGAAAGCCTTGGTTACAACTCTTAACTAAATCTAAAAGCATGGAACAATATGGATCAAGGTTCAATGCCTTAGAGACCATATGAGTGGGTTTGCCCCTTCTTGATCTCTTAAGAGGAGAGTGCCTCCCCTATCTCTCTTAACTAAAGGGACGAGAGATGAGATCTTTAAGATGAGAGAGAGAGAGAGAGAGAGAGAGAGAGAGAGAGGAAACCCTAGGCGATAGTGTGCCACCCTAGGAGATATTAGAGAAAAAAGAGAGAGCTGTAGAGATTTGAGAAAGGAGAACCCCTATTTATAAAGTTTTTAGGAGGTTTGGATTTCCTTAGGGATAATCATCCTTATGCAGATTAGATCCAGACCATTATCATAGGAGACTTGTAGGGTGAGAAATATGAGCCATCTAATATTTAGTTCAGTTATCCTGATTCGTAACAAAGTGAATCTTTCAGCTTCCTAAAAGTTATCCCATCATATATTAAAATATATGAAAATACTAAATATACGTCTTTGTATAAATCTCTTTATTTATTCACGCCCTTTTTAGATTTCCAATCCTCTAATATATCTAGGAATTCCATATAACATATTGTTTATACTCGAAAATGGGGATAGGAACTTGATCCCTGCCTTGGTTTCAGGTGCAAACAAATCAAAGGAGTTGATAGAGACAGGGTCCCATCAAATTATGTTCTAGGCGAGAGTCGGGCCGCAAGACCTTCTTCCACTCGAACCGCCGACAAAACCGGTTTCCTGTACACCTTAGCCTTGAAGTTCAAGAGATGTTTTGGAATAGATTTTATTGAAGAGAGAAATTTGATGAAGGGTGTTTAAAAATAGAAGAGGGGAAGGAAATCAAAACTAAAAAAACAAAGCTCACAACTACTAACAAAAGCATTTAAGATGAAAATAAATTAGAGGGAAAGAGATAAAATAAAGTAATAAATCAGCATTAAGGAAAACATGGATAACATGAATAAAATTAAAGAGAGAGAGAGAGAGAGAGAGAGAGAGAAGGAACTTTAGGATGGACCCTTAGGCCTGACGCTCATAATCGGTACCTATTCAAAGTAGATGGTTGCACGGTCACTCCCAATCCTTTGGGTTTTCACAAGGCAAGAGAATATAGGCGGAAGAGGGCTCGAAAAGTCTAATTATCTAGGTCTCCTTCGGATTAAAGTGTAGCCTGAAAGGTATAAGGTTCTTGCTTTAAGCCAGGTATAGTTCGGATTTGGTCTGGGTTCATTCTGACAAAGCTTCCGCACTTAAATGCCAAAAATCCTGATCGACTGAGTTACGTGCTTAATGTAAAATATCAACCCTGGACTCAAGGACAAATGCTTTATTTATAGGCAAAACGAGTTTAGGACCACCATTGGATCGCTTTTTGTATAATCAAAGCCCTTCATTTTTTATCACCCTTCAAACATGCTTCGACGACACTGGCAATGGCGCCAAACTCAAATTAATTACTGTAAAATGCAGTCAACATAATTAAATGCACCTTAAATGCTTTTTAATCATGTGACTTAGTACGGGCACAATTCTGGGGGCAAAGCGTTAGAGGTCTGGCACCACTGGCAATGGCGCTGACGCCAGTCGAAGCCGCTTCACAGTGAAATCTGCCATGTGTTGTCCGTCGAGCGTTCTTCCGTACATTTGATGGACCAATTAGAATTCAAAGTATATCCAACTTCGTTCGATGCCCTTATGAGCTGCGATGGTGTCAAGCCGTCGTTCCGGCTCTTTCATATGGTTAGTAGCTGATGTGATATTTTCTCGACGAATCCGAGGTCGACAATCGATTATGTACTGATATTTGACATGTCAGTACCTTTTGACACATGTCAGTCCGTACTGACACGCAACATTGTGCCGTATGTCTAGGTTGTTTCCTAGTTTTGACCATCCAAGGCTTGGAATGGGCGCCATTGGCAATGATGTCAGACCCTTCTCTCTCCATCAGATTGCTTCTGTGTCTTGTGCCTTTTGTGTCACCTCCATGTTGGTTTTGGGAACTGCTTTGGTGCCATTGAGCAGAACTTTCTACTCTCAAGTTGCTTATGGCTTGGTAGTCCCGAGCCTTGGTCTTCCTCGCTTTGCTCTTCAAGTGCCTTCAGCTCTGTCAGAGCAATATTGGGGCTCCTAGGGGCCAGTTTATGAATGGGTCAAGATGATTGTACGTGGTTCAAGTATCAGGGTGATTTGCCCGGGGTACTTTGGTCTCCCACAGTTTCTTCAATTGGGATCGAGGTGTGTACAGTTGCCCATCTTTGATGCTTATGTCGTCTCAAGCCATGGGACACTTGACGGCAAAGAAGTAGACACTTGAGGCATATAATCGGGTGGTGAGGAATCGAAACATCGTCGTTCTTCAGAATCCTAACATCATAAGACCATGGTGCCTGTTGGTCACATAAGCGACCCGACGGCAGGTAATAACCTCCGTTTATAGGTCGACTGCTAGTGCACCAGTATCCCAATAAAGTCAAGAGTTTTAATAACTAAGTGAAATGATTTAGGTGAGAATGGCAAAGAAATCCCGATTGAGTGAGTCATAGAAGATCTCATGCCCCATGTGTATTCGTGGGCTTTAGGGTTGTGATAACTTGAGAATTGGGTGCTTTTCCTTTTGTTTTCTTGCTTTGATGGGAGAAAAGGGTTGTGTAGTATTCACTTGCCATGGTCATTACCTTTGGACTGGGTGACCATATGTGCATTATGATGATCATTATCGGGGTTGTTTTGAGTCCTTTGTTTTTTAAAAACATTTTTAGGAGACATTTTGAAATTAGGGGTGGTGAGTTTTTGAATAAATGTTGACATTGAGTTACAATTTGAATCAAAGAAATTACAGTTTTTTGAAATCATATACACAAGGAATTTCTTTAAGAAATTCCTTAACCGGGTTCCCTTAGTGTCGGGGTTTTAGAAGGAAGTGGGATTTTTTAAAGAAAAATGTTAAAAAAATAGAGGTGGTTCATAGTTTAAGCTCATGCGACCAAGGAGCCGACCGAGCAGTTTAACGTTGGCGGTGATGGACACAATAGGTCATCTACCCCAAATAGGTATCGCTAAAACCCTATCTGACTTAGGCCAATAATTTCGTCATTCGAGAGGTCCGGCATCTATCCATTTGATCCGCGTGTCCGGCATCTATCTATTTCTGATCAAGGTTGGTCGGGAGGTTTGAATTTTGGCACCTTTGCCAATGAAGTCAGAGCCTTTGTGAGTGACTCCCAAATTGTTAGGGGTATTTTGGTCATTCAATTGACATTGAGCCTGAGGGAATCGTCCCATCTAGTCGAAGTTTTCCATGTTGGATTGATGGGGGTGGTACCTTGATGCCTTGGGGTTAACTTTGTCTGTTTATTAATTAACGACATTACATAATTATATTTTGTTGTTTGTAGTTACAATTTTAAGTAACATTAAAGCTCTTATTAAATAAAAATACTATGTACTCACTTTATTATTTAAAATTTCGATAACTTAAATCTAAATTTGTCTAATAATTAATGTTATTATTCATCTATAAAATAATTATATATTTATTATATTTAATAACAAAATTTCAAGACCCTAAGTGTTAAAATTTATACTCACAAAAAAATATTCCTAATAATTTTGAAAAATCAACCTTTTGAAATTTATAATTGTTGAAATAAATATTAGGAAATAATATGAATTTATACCACTGACTAAGGCAATAAAAAGTGATAAATACGCCTTTAAAATAGGTCTTTTGCCTGAGGGAGCATGCAAAGTATGCTCCTTAGGAGCATAATATATGTAGTCCTCTATGAAAGAATGCACACTAAAGCTTTTCCTCAAAAACAATAAATATATAGATAAAGCAAGTCTTTTGCCCGAGGGAGTATATATAAAGTATATGCTCCCTAGGAACATAATATACGACGTCCTCTATGAAAGAATGCACACTGAAGTTTTTTCCTCAAAAACAATTACTTACATAGATTTTAAGATTTCGCATTTGCATGCAAAGTCGCTCTTTCCGCCAAATGGAGTAGTTATATAATATGCTCCTGTGTGAGCGTAATATATGTGGTCCATATATCTTTTCCCTTTCTTTAAGATCCACGTAGAGTCATACATAATAAATTTTAAATTTGAAAAGTCGTAAATTGTTTCCACAAAATTGCATATACCGAAACTAAATACCATCTGTGCAACCCAAAAACGTTCATTTTTAATATTAAAGATGGACTTTGTGTAAAAATACCTTGGACGAAAATACCCATGAATGGTGCAGAAAACTCCCCATAAAAGAGCACGATTTAAAAATTCAAAATTTTTAATTTTTTTTTTAAAAAATGTTCATATTCATCATCACATTGCCTTAGATCATGAATCCCTAATTTGAATAAAAAAGCTGCCTTTAAAATGTATTTTAGAGAGGGACCGCATGCGTACATATGTGTCCGCTGATTCATAGAAACCTTATCCTTTCTTAAATGCATGTGAAGCAAAGTCACCTCACATCTTACAAGTAGTAGATAATAAATTATAAAAAATACTTATAATTTTTAAATTTTTATTTAAAAAGAGCAATAGAAAGAATGACTTGCTATATTTTTAACCAGTAAATTTATAGATATCATGTGATTTTGAAATAAATTCTCTTTCCGATTTTCATAATTGAAAACTATTTCTCCTGTCAGATAGAACTTTTTTCTTCTAACTCAAAGCAAAAATAGAACATCTATTAATAAAAAATAATAAATTGTACGTATGTTGCCCTTTGGAAAAAAACTTGATTTTAGAAAAAACAATTTCATTCAAATGATAAATTGGAAATGTTATTTTAAGAAAGAATTTTTCATGTCTAAAATTAAATTTATAAATTTGTGAACTGTGTTTTTACTTAAGATAATTTTTTGATATTAATGCAACAATTTTTAATGTCTCACCTCTTAAATAAACCTTGTAATATTCAAAACTACAATAAATAAACCTTGTACTATTCAAAACTACAATAGAAATAAATTCTCATTTTAATTTTTAAATTTTTTTAAAAAATTTTTATAGCTAATATTAAATAATTACTTAGTTAATTTCAAACAACAAAATGCCAAAAAAAAATTTAAAAAGAAAAAACTTGTCACTCATAAGTAATGATTTTAGTGATATTTTTTAAGAAAAAATCCTCATGACCAAAATTAAATTTATAATTTTGAGCACTATTTTTGCTTTAAGATGGAATTATATTTTTTATTTATGTAACAAATTTTAATTACCTCACACATTATGCAATTTTACTTTTTCTCACCTTCCTTTTGAGAAGTGATCTGATTCAAAAGAATCCTCACAGTTTCATCATAGTATAATACAACGGTTGCATTATATCACTTCTCTCTCTCTCTCTCTCTCTCTCTCTCTCTCTCTCTCTCTCTATATATATATATATATATATATATATATATATATATATATATACCCTCATTACCGCCTAAAGTTCATCGCACAGTCACGATTGTTTGGTAGTGTTTCATTTTTCATTTTTTTTTTTACAAGTCGGAATAACCTGAAATTTGGAACAGGTATTCATAAAAAATAAGTGAATCTACAAAAAATATCACAATAATATTTTACATGAAAAAATTGACCAAAATACCCACAAAAAGTTTCGGGGTATTTTGGTTAATATTGTTTTGCGAATTATTGTTTTTATATTTTTATTAAGTGTGCCTCACTAAGATATACATACCCTCTAAATTTCAGGGTCATTCCGATTGGACTTTGGACTTTGGACAGTGATAAGGGTAGACGAAATTACTATTTATTTTTGTCTATAGGCGTTGGGAAGACTTTTCCTATATATATATATATATATATATATATATATATATATATATATATATATATATATATATATATATATATATATATATATATATATATATGAAAAAAGATAAAGTCCGCAGCCCAGTGTAGATAATCTAAATGCGCCAACGGCCAAGATTGAATCTGGGCCGATCTGACTATCACGGATGCTTGGTAGTATTTGAATTTTAATTTGTTTTCTACAAATCTAAATCACTTGAAAGTTTAGATGTGTGTTCTTAAAAAATAGCTGAATCTATTAAAAATATATTTTATGTGAAAGCAATTGACCCAAATACCCCCGAAACTTTATAGGGGTGTTTTTTTAATATTTTTCATAGATTCATGTATTTTTTAATAACACACGTCTACAATTTCAACTGATTTGAATTTTTAGAAAAATAAATAAAATTCAAATCCAAATCACTTGAAATTTAAGATAAATATTCTTCTCATCAATCCGCACCTAATAAAAATATAAAAATAATAATCTGTAAAATTAAAAATGAACAAAATACCCCCAAAAATTTACAAGTGTATTTCGATCATTTTTTTTCATGTAAAATATTTTTGTAATAGTTTTCGAATATTCACCTATTTTTTATCAACACACATCTAGAATTTCAATTGATTTCGATTCGTAGAAAAAAAAATTAAAATTCAAACACTATCAGGCATCCATGATCGTTAGATCGACCCAGATTCAATCTGGGTCATTAGGCTCATGTTTTCTGGTAAGCCCATACACTCCAAATTTCAGGTTATTCCAATTTGTAGAAAAAAAATAAAAAATAAAACACTTTCATACAATCGTGACTGTGCGATGAAGTTTGGACGGTAATGAGAGTAGACAAAATCACTATTCATTTTCGCCTATAGGCATTTTCTAGTATCTTCCTTTTTATATATATATATATATATATATATATATATATAAAGTACTCTTCAATAGGATTTTACCTACGGGGTGAATCCAATATGTGCACTTGAGGGAGAAAATAAATTTTGGTTTTATGCCGCAATGAACTCGATGCATAAATGAAGTTAATTTATGTAGCACAACCGAGTAGCAGAGACTCCAAATGGGTAGGTAAAACTCTATTTTGATGCGAGAAAAAACCTGGGGTATGTTGGTGGTTTGGTAAGGAATGAGAAGGGGAATGTCTTGCTCGCTTTTTCTTTTGTTCCAGTTCAGGGTCGTAGTCCAAGGTATCAATTGCATCCAGTATTGAGTTATTATAATGGCAGGGGAGTTGGCCATAACCACATTATGCTTAGGACCCAATGAGCGCCTTTATAAGCCTATTGGATTAAGTGAAATAAAACTCAGATGATGATGATTGAATTAAAGTGCGGAAAGAGAAAAAAAAGAAGTCAATTATGTGCATAAAAGTATAAGGGGTTGCTAGCGAAGAATGGATCTCAATTGGATACTGCCAATTTTGTATTTTCTTTTTAAATGTTAATTGTCCTTCATTAATATGAACAAAATTGATGTGTAAAATCTTTGAACATCAATTTTGTTCATATTAATGAAAGATAATTAACATTTAAAACAAAAATACATAAATTTAATTTCTCTTTTATTAATTTCTGTACAAGGAATAGAGTATCGTTTCTTATATTACAATCATATCTTATTAGAATATATGCATGTGAATATATGCTTTCACTTTCAACTTTCAAAATTACATGCTTTCGCCTTTTATTTCAACCTTTTTTATTTTGCACTCAGAGGAATGCTTTTACTAACAAGCAAACAATCCCAAGAGCAGACTGCATGAAATAATAGTGATGAAACAAGAGAGAGAGAGAGAAGCACAGACACATCTATGCAAAATAATACAACGAAGAGAAACAATCGAAAAAACCACTAAAGAAAACCACCACATGGAAGGAGGAAGAAAACTGACAATCTCCTGCAGATATAGACCTGGCCTTTTGCAACAGTTCGAATTCAAAGCAAAATGAGGAGAGAAAAAGAGCAAATCAGGACCAGCAAAAAGCTAGGGGAAGGCCAAGATGCTTCCCCATGATGTCCATCCGTTGGGTGAGTACGCACACCTCCACCACCAATGACATGTGCACCACCACCGGCCAAAGCCTTCAATGCACGCCTCATTGCCCCCTTCACTTCATCATCACATATTTTCTTGGTCTCTTTTGAACCTGAATCGTTCTCTAAAACATTCCTCAAAATCCAATCTTATGAATGACTTGGTAATAATATAAACCTACATGTCCATAGAGACAGAGAGAGAGAGCTATCCATCTATCTTGTTTTTGTAGAGAGATGGAGGTTTAAGGCAAGACTATATACCTTTGATAATATGTTCAGAGAACTGGAAATCTCCGACTGAGACCGATGGCTTCACTGCATTCATTGCTACTGAGTTTACGTGGATTTGGTAACATAGGATGAGGAGGGCACATGCAGCCCACTTGGCCTGCATTTTCTATGTTGGGGTAGCTGCGAGCTCAAGCTACTCGTGTTTGAGCTGATACAGCACTTTCAGGGATTTATACATGCACGAGAGAGAGGTAGAGTAAGAGAGAGAGAGAGAGCTTGTTTTGAGCTGACTAAGAATCGTCTCTAAGGATTTATAGATGGAGAGAGAGAGAGATGGCTGTTTCTAGTGGTTTTTGAGTTGATGTATATATAGAGAGAGAGATCTAGATCTCGTGTGCGTGTTGTGTGTGGGGGGGGGGGGGGGGGAAGATGGAAGAGTAAAGGGATGCCAACAGGGTGCAAAAAGTCAAAGAAAGTAGAGAGGGCCTGTAAAAAATTTGTAGCAACGAATATGCAACCCAATGGTGGAGGGAAGGCATTTCTAAGTGGGAGCTGGACAAATCCAACGTGGGTCCACTTTTGATAAGAAGAGGATCCTAGTTTCGATGGTCGTAAAGACACATGCAATGGGTCCATTTATTTTGCTTCCTGACCATCCACCAATTCAGATATAAAATAATTAAATGAAAAGCATAAAGTTTGGAGGGCCAATCAATTGGAAATTTGAATTCTACTGCATTGTCGTGCAATGCACATGGATCAGGTATGCATAAGACAGAGAGAGAGTCAGGAGGGCAACAGTCTAAAATTAAATTACTCGCTATACACAGGGCATGTGTCTTATTCTTTAATAATTTTTTATTGGTATCTCATTCTTTGGTAATTTTACTTTAACGGTCAAGTAGACAACCGAAAGACCGAACCCAAATTACCTGTCATACACTGAGTTTGTAAATTATACTGTTTTAATTTCACTTTAAAATAAGGGACATGAGAGCATGTACACTATAATCTGAATGAAAGAGTTTATATACGGTTGTAACCTTAAAATGTAGAATTAAAGGTGCACCTCAAAAATCCATCATAAAAGGTTGTTTAGATGTTGGAAACTCTTTTATTGATCCTTCCGACATTTAGATGTACGAATATGAAAAGAAAAAAAATTTCGAGTCCGCAAAATAGTGTATCTTGCAACACATTATCTGGACCATCCGTATTCAAGATTTTCATGAGTTTATAGATCTATTGGATTTGAACCATTTTCATGAGTTTAAAACTTTATAATTAGAGACGAAAATAGATTCTTAAGCCATCATAAGAATTTTTTATATCAAAATTACACTTAAGATAAAATTTAAAGGTGTGCCTTAATTGGATTGTTTACAGTTGCAACCTTATTATGCAAACCACACCCTAATCTGAATTACTAGTTACAAATTGAGTTTGTAAGATATCCTCGGATAAATCATTTAATCCATTTAAGCTTGGATCATATTGACAAAAGCTCAGTCTTAGGAATTTCTTATTGAGGTAGAGGTACTATTTTGGAGATTTTCAAAATTTTGGTTCCTTCTTTGAAAATCTCTAAAAAATGTTGGGGAAATTTAAAATTTAAAAATAACCGAAAAACCAAACGGCTAGAACTTTCAAAATGTAGAAAAAAAATGTTAAAAGAATATATTTTATCCATATGTTTCAAGTTCAATTATCTTTGTACATGATATTTGTCATATCCTTATTTGTAAATTTATAACTAGCGCGTTTAAACTTATAGTTACCTTAAGCATAGAATTTTCCTGTAAATATTGCAGGAAAAACTCAAGAAATATATTTTTAAAAGAAAATCAAGCAATGTATTCATAAGCTTTTCAGAAGGAAAAAAAAGCACATTTGCCAGGATGGGCTGGATTTGATCATTTGATGCACACATCTCTTTGTTACATGCATCAAGGTTTTGGCAGCACAATACACAGAGCAATGGTGCATCAATCAAAATCCAGCTATGACAACGGAAAAAGAAACACAAGCTCTAGGGAAACAACAAGAATATGCATCAGCAACAAATCAAGATATCACTTCTCCACCGAGAGCTATTTACGATACATCAACCAAACAATCTGTTCAGAAAATAGGGAAATTTCTTCAAGAAATATGCCCAAGAATCACTGAAACAGAAAATCAAGAACATCCATATGGAGCTTTTTATTCTCGGGGCAAGATACCCGACTAACCTGTTTCGATAATTCTCCAATTACCCTGTCCATATACAGAACATAAAGACCATTCCTGTTTTCAAGAATCTCTAATGCCTTCTTTGCTTGCCCTATCCATTTCACCCACTCTTCAAATAGACCTGCATTAACCCATTTTAAATAAATTCAATAGCGTCATTGATGATAAACAGCACAACAGTAGCCATTTCTGTTTTTGTAGCAGGAGCTTAAAACCTATTTGGAGTTTTGGTAGTTAATAAAAAGTAAACATAAATGAACTCAAATTTTCATATAAAAGAAATTGAGTAGTCTATATGATGTTATAGAGATTCTGATTGTGGAGGAAAACGAGCATATTGGTTGGTTCAGAATTTTTTACTTTGCACTCTGAACAGTATTGAAAAAATCGACCGCCCAGCTGCCTAGGCGGCCTGGCCAACGATCCGCCTAGCCTAGGTGAGCATGCCCAAGGCGCCCACCTAGGCAGGCTCAAGGCGCCCACCTAGCTGGGTTTGGTTGCCCAATTTGTGCCACCCTAAACCCTAAAAAAATAAAATAAAAAGTCAATTCTCATTTAAGGCCTTTTTCTCTCTCCCCCACTCTCACAGTCCCATGGGCCCATGTGATTTCTATATATAAGAAGAAAACGAAGATGACATCCAAGTGTTTGATGCAAGGTCTCTTTCTCTCATACACACAAATACACATGGAGCCATATGCTCTCTCTTTACGAAGAAGATGACCTCCAATATTAGAAAAAGAAAAAAAATAATGTCCACCCAGTGTTCAAGACCTCTCTCTCACAAACACAGATCCACATGCGCTATCTCTCTTACGCTACATATAAGAAAAGAAAAAAAGAAGATGATCGTGATATTTTAAGTATTTCGTGGCAGAAACACACTCTACATACATGCACACGCACAACACACATACGACCCCCAAAATCCAAGCCTAGGCGGTCAGAGCCCCTGGCCGCCACCTCTGCCTTTTGAACTTTGATTCTTAATAACTTATGGTTGAAGTGTATTTAGAAAAGACCTGACTTGAAGGAAATTTTTTCAATCACTACTACAGATGAAAAATTTAGTTTGAGTAAAACCATGGCCACAACTAGTTATGCTAGCAGGTGACATAGTTTGTTGATAAACTACTTTAGGAGACCAAAGAAAACAAAAACCAGGGGCATTCTGACTGTGCAGTTGAGATATCAGGATTTATAACAAAACTTTCAAGGTTTCCCATGTAGGTATACATATACTGACATGCAATTCTGGGTTAAAACTAAACTTGTCATCATCACATCAGGTTAAGTCAAGCAAATTAATTTGCATTACTTGATATGAGAAATTTTGTCTAACAGGAGGAAACAGAGCTACACAATGGAAGAAAATAGAACTCCTGAGGAGATGGATACTTTTTCCAATAAGTTAACAAGGAAACTAAACTTCTTACAGTGCAATAGTGTGGTTATCATGAAACACAAAACCTGAACTTTCATTAAGATGAGTTACATAACATCAATGTATGAAGTTGAAGCATCCCAATAGGGGGTGAAGTACATACCATTTTCAAGAACTCCATCAGTTGCCCACATGTAAATATTGTCTGTGACTAAAAATTCTGTAAGTTGAATCCTGTTTACCATGTAAAGAAACTCAAAATAATGTCATTGATAGCTAAAGATGAGATTGTCAAGGCATTAAAGTTTGAGAAAGCAATGATAATTTTAAGATGCAATTGCCATTTATGAGCAATGACTAACTAAAGCCAACATTTTATAAACTATAAATGAAGCTTTGCATAGGCATCCCTCCTGAAGGACTATTGTTACTACATCTAAAATATTTGCAGTTTCGAATTAGTTACTAATATCTATGGCAAATACAAAAAAGGACATTGATAAGATTAACACAGCACGTTATGACGAGAGTGTTGATCGACACAGATGTCGTTAAGGGCTTATGAGCGCGATTTCGTTATGGTTACCTACAGGTGTTTGAACACATTTTTCAGCATCTTGGTCCCTCATGCGGAATAAAGAGGAAGCCGGTCAATAAAGCCTACAAAATAGTGGAAACTTCGACAGTTTCAGCATGGCCCCAGAAATGGTCAAGATCTTCATCAGCACTCCAAAAGGCCACCTGCCAAGTTTCATCACAATCAAACATTTCTAAAGCAGTGAACACAAAGAAACAATTTCAAAAAAATTGGCCTCTAGCACCCTGAAATGGACCCGTATAACTGGAACTACATTTTCGATGCGTCAAATAGCTGTGGGACCACCGCCATTGGATCTGGCACGGTCGAAAACCCTTATGGGCCAAGTTTTGACTTAATTGGATACGCCAAGACAAAGTTATAAACAAAACATTGAAACAGGTGGAGCCACATACTATTCCCGTGTGGCCACCCTACACCAAAATACCATTAAAGGGGGCTGTTTTCACAGTCACAGGCAGTGACTTTCGGGACCCATATCTCACTCGTTTCAAGTCGGATCATGCTCAAATTTTGTGAACGTGTTCGTCTCGTCGAGAAGAGAGTTTCAATATGTGGTACGCCCCGTGACGAAGTATGAGCAGGGAGAAAAGCTAGAGAGAAGTTGCCGATCCGTGAAGAAGTTATAGAAAATTCAGCAGTGACACGCCTCGCTCAAGCGGTCAAATCATGGCGCTCGCGCAACAGATCGACGCGAAACCAATTCCATCGTGTGCGTAAGATCTAAGGCTACCATTTGTCCGAACACCGTATATGATGGATGGTCAGATTTCACGCACGAAGCCGACGAAGTGACTGAAATTCCGGCGCTGGATTTCTAGATCCCGACAACAATCCAAAAGTTGTGAAATCTTCGTTCGGGCACCAAATTGCATCTGATTTGTTGCCACGGGATCGTGACAGCATGCTCAATGCACTACAACGAAGAAATCATGGAAAAGCATCAAGAAATGAGTGCACTATCGATCCGAAGTTTTCAAGATTCATGCAAATTTCAAGTCTCGTGATCGTGGCCTAAAAACACGATCCATGACTTGAAATAGGTAACAAATCAATCGTCGCGCCGAACTCTACAAGAAAACAATCATCTTTCGAACAAACGGGCATCAAAGCAACCGCGGATTAGTCATGGAAGATCACGCAAGTTCTAGGGCTACAGCAGGGACTGTTTAGAAATTCCATGAATTGTTAGGCAGGGGCAAAATAATCATTTTGTACCCTATTTTTTTAATTTTTTTTAATTCAATTAAATTGTAATTATCTTCAATCTAAGTAGTTTTTTGGCATCCACCCATATTTGGGCTCAATTCTATATAAACAAGCTAAACCTAATTGTAAAAGACCTTCGATCATTCAATAAAATTTCAATTTTTGGTTAAAGTTCATGGGTACGTCTTGGAGAGAGAGAGAGAGAGAGAGAGAGAGGAGAGAGAAAAAAAGAGTCATTATCCCTTGATAAGGTGATTTTCTCTCTCATCTCTATTTCTCTCTTCTTTTCTCTCTCCTCCCCTTTTCTCTCTCTTCTTTTCTCTCTCCTCTCTCTTTCTCTCTCCTCTTTCACAAACGGCAGAACCCCATCACCGTCTGTGTTTTTTCCTCATTCTCTTATATGCTCTTCCCTCGTGGTCTCGCATGACCACAATTCTCCTCTTCTCTCATCCCTGTGGTCCCTCACGACCACAACTTTCTCCTCTCCTTGTGGTCTAACAAGACCACAACTCCCCTCTTTTCTCATTCTTTTATCCCCTGCAAGTCTACCAGCTTCATGTGCACCTTCGAGTTTACCTCCTCTACCTTTTCCTAGTGGTCTCTCGTGTCTACCTCCCTTTCTCTTCTTTTTTTGTGATCCTTCACATTACCCCTCTTGGTGCACCTTTGCATCCCTTCTTTCTCTCTCACGTTCTGTGGTCCCGCGAAACCACCATTTCCAAAAACTCTAAACGCCGCGCCGTCTGTGCAACCTTCCAACTTCAGCACCGACTGTGCAACCTTCCAACTTCAGCACCGTCTGTGGAACCTATCAACTCCATCGCCGTCTCATTCTTCCAACTCCATCGCCGTCTCATTCTTCCAACTTCATTGCCGACTCATTCTTCCAACTCCAACGTCGTCTCATTCTTCCAACCTCATCGCCACCTAATAACCCATAAGCCACCTCTCTCTCCCATTCACAAAAAAAAAAAAACAATAAAAGTACTCTCTTTCTCATCTAAATAATAAAATAATCCAATTGCAAACCTCTCTTTCTCTTATATTCTTTATTTATTCCATCTTCTTCCAAGTGTCAAATCTTCCCTCCATTCCTCTTAACCAAATCATTTCCCTTTTTTTATTATTATTATTGTATTTCCTTCAACCCATTCCAATAACCAACCCATTCATTTATTTTATTGACAGGAAAAAAGCCAGTCTGTCCCAGTGACCCCATCAACTCTGAGCCAAATGGCACCATCACCCGATCAGACAGCCAAATCCATTCCGAGTTAGGGCACCAAGAGCTCAATCAGCTCGAAGAAGCCATTGCTCTCGGTGTCCTGACTCAGAATGGGTTCGGGTGATGGCGCCATTGGCTCAGAATTGATGGGGTCACTGGGCCAGACTGGCTTTTGGCCCCTTCAGTAGATTTGCCCTTGCCCCAAGTGGGCTCCCTTGGACCTTCATAGATAACCGGCTTCATCATGCCCCAAGTAACCATTTTGGTGTTCTCCTCATTCGATGCTTTTCTAGCATCATTCGCACAAGGGGAGTTAGGGGAAGGAAAGGGCTCTCATCTTCGGCAGAGAAGTCTTTCATGATGTCCTCTTCTTCGCCCTCAGAATTAGGGGAAGTTTTGGATCTGTGCATGTGTGCACATTGCACAGGTATGCTCTGGGTGGACAGGGGGATTAGCGGATGTGCGCCCTCTACAAAAGGGCTTCAGGTGACCTGGTGGTCAACCCGGGCTTGAATAGCGTGTCTGGCCTTAAGAGGCCCCGTGCCATGAGCAAGTGTGTGTGACGAAATGGCCGTGTGACCATCCCTCACAGAGCGAACAGACATGTGCTGGGAAGGGGAACTAGGAGGTTCCCCTTCGTGTGCTCGGGCAAGCGCAACAACAAAGCTGCCCCGAACAGTGCAGTGCATATGCAAGGGGTGTGCAGGGCCGGGTCTAAGAAGAGTCGAACCCTGACAGTGTTCCCAGGTAACCTAAGGGTTGCCCCGAGGATGTGCAGGGCCAAATCCAAGAAGACCCGAACCCTGACAGTGTCCTGAGGTAACCTCAAGGTCGCCCCGAGTGGTGCAGTGTGCATGCAAAAGAGGTGCAGGGCCAAGTCCAAGAAGACCGGAACCCTGACAGTGTTCACATGGGTCCGTGACACGCTCGAGCTGGCTCGCGTAGGCGCCCTCTTAGATCACGTTGGAATGTCCCCCTAGCCTATGGCCGGGTTGGAATTGCCTCCCTTGACCTGTTTCTCATTTCCTGCAAATACACACACACACACACACATAAATTAGAAGTAACGACAAGTGGGGCAAGGTCCCCACCTTGTTACAGGATGAAAGAAAAATGAGAGAGATGAATAAAAATAAAATAAAATAAAATAAAATTAAAATTAAAAAATAGAATTAGGATTAAAATGGAATGAAGTGAAGTGAAATAAATAAAATGAAGTAAAATAAAATAAAAGAGATGGAAGAAAATAAAATAAGATGAGCTAACTAAAATAAAATAAATAAATAAAAATAGATTAAGGGATAGTAGGATAAAATAAGTGGAATAAAATAAAATAAAAAATAAAATAAAAGGAAATGAAATAAAGCGAATGAGGTGAGAAAAATAAAAATGAAATAAATAGGGTAGATAAAATAAAGAAGATAAAGATAAATTAAAATAAAATAAGTGGGGCAAATAGAATAAGGTAAAGGAATAAATTAAAATAAGGTAAGATAAAATAAATGAAATGAATAAAATAAAATGGGGCAATGGAAATAATATAAAAAGACATAAAGTGAATAAAATAAAATAAAATAAAACAAAGTAAATAGAAATGAATGAAGATAGAATGAATGAATAGGATAAAAAAAATAAAGTAAAAATAAATGAAGTAATTGGATAAAGTGAACTAAGGTATAATGGGTGACATGAGGGGAGGTAAAGCAAAATAGAAAAAAAAGAAAAGAGATAAATCGGTTAAAAGAGAGAGAGAGAGTGTTTGAATAAAATAAGGTAAATAAGTTAGTTAAGAGAGAGAGAGAGAATGTTTTAATAAAATAAAACTAATGAATTAGCTAGGAGAAAGAAAGACTGTTTAATAAAATAAGAATGTTTAATAAAATAAAACTAATGAATTAGCTAAGAGAGAGAAATAATGTTTTAATAAAATAAAATAAACGAATGGGTTGCTTATTGGAATAGGTTGAAGGAAATATAATAATAATAATAATAAAAGGGTAATGACTTGGTTAACAGGAATGGAGGGAAGATTTGACACTTGGAAGAAGATGGAATAAATAAAGAATATAAGAGAAAGAGAGGTTTGCAATTGGATTATTTTATTATTTAGATGAGAAAGAGAGTACTTTTATTGTTTTTTTTTTCGTGAATCGGAGAGAGAGGTGACTTATGGGTTATTAGGTGGCGATGACGTTGGAAGAATGAGACAGCATTGGAGTTGGAAGAATGAAACGGCGATAGAGTTGGAAGAATGAGACGGCGATGGAGTTAGAAGGTTGCGCAGACGGTGCTGAAGTTAGAAGGTTACAAAGACAGCGCTGAGTTAAAGAGTTTTTGGAAATGGTGGTCTCGCGAGACCACCGAATGTGAGAGGGAAAGAAGGGATGCAAAGGGGCACCAAAAGGGGTAATGTCAAGGATCACAGAAAAAGAAGAGAAAAGGAGGTAGACACGAGGGACCACCAGAAAAAGGTAGAGGAAGTAGACCCGAAGGTGCACATGGAGCTGATGGACTTGCAGGAGATAAAAGAATGAGAAAAGAGGGGAATTGTGGTCTTGCTAGACCACAAGGAAGGAGAGGAGATAGTCGTTGTTGTGAGGGACCACAGGGACGAGGGATGAGGGTTGTGGTCATGCGAGACCACAAGGGAAGAGAAAAGAAGAGAATGAGAAAAAAACACAAACAGTGATGGGGTTCTGCCGTCTGTGAAAGAGGAGAGAGAAAGAGAGAGGAGAGAGAAAAGAAGAGAGAAAGAGAGATAGAGACGAGAGAAAAAAAGGGACGCGAGAGAAAAGAATAGAGAGAAAAAGAGATAAAATGAGAAAGAAAAGAGGAGAGAGAAAATCACCTTATCGAGAGGTACTGGTTCTTTTTTCTCTCTCCTCTCTCTCTCCAAGACATACCCACGAACTGAAGCCAAAAATTAAAATTTTATTGAATGATCAAAGGTCCTTTTACAATTAGATTTAGCATGTTTATATAGAATTGAGCCCAAACATGGGTGAACGCTCAAAAACTACCTAAACTGAAGATAATTACAATTTAATTGAATTAAAAAAAATTAAGAAAATAGGGTACAAAATGACTTTTTTGCTCCTGCCTAACAATTCATGGAATTCTGAAACAGTCCCTGCCGCCACCCTAGAACTTGCGCGATCTTCCATGACTGATCCGGGGTTGTTCTGATGCCCGTTTGATCGAAAGATGATTGTTTTCTTGTAGAGCTTGGCACGGCGATCAATTTGATACCCATTTCGAGCCGTGGATCGTGTTTTTAGGCCACGATCACGAGACTTGAAATTTGCATGAATCTTGAAAACTTCGGATCGATAGTGCACTCATTCCTTGATGTTTTTCCATGATTTCTTCGTGGTAGTGCAATGAGCATGCCGTTACGATCGCATGGCAACAAACAGGACGCGATTCGGAGCCCGAACAAAGATTTCGCAACTTTTGGATTTTGGCCGGAATCTAGAAATTCGAAGCTAGAATTTCAGTCACTCCGTCGGCTTCATGCGTGAAATCTGACCGTCCATCATATACGGGGTTCGGACCAATGGTAGCCCTAGATCTTACGCACACGATGGAATTGGTTTCGTGTCGATCTATTGTGCGAGCGCCATGATTTGACTACTCGAGCGAGGCGTGTCGGTGCTGAATTTTCTGCAACTTCTTCACGGATCGACAACTTCTCTCTAGCTTTTCTCCCTGCTTGGACGTCGTCACGGGACGTACCACATATCGAAACGCTCGTCTCGACGAGAAGAACACGCTCACAAAATTTGAGCGTGATCCGACTTGGAACGAGTGAGATATGGGCCCCGAAAGTCACTGCCGTGACTGTGAAAACAAAAACCTTTAATGGTGTTTTGGGGCAGGGTGGCCACACAGGAATAGTGTGCGGCTCCTCCTGTTTCAATGTTTTGCTTATAACTTTGTCCTGGAGTGTCCAATTAAGCCGAAACTTAGCCCTTACGGATTTTCGACCATGCCGGATCCAATGGCGGTGGTCCCACAGCTATTTGACGCACCGAAAAATGTAGCTCCAGTTATACGGGTTCGTTTCAGGGTGCTAGAGGCCAATTTTTCTGAAATTGTTTCTTTGTGTTCACTGCTTTAGAAATGTTTGATCGCGATGAAACTTGGCAGATGGCCTTTTGGAGTGCTGATGAAGAACTTGACCAATTCTGGGGCCATTATGAGACTGTCAAGTTTCCTATGTTTTGTAGGCTTTATTGACCGGCTTCCTCTTTATTCCGTATCAGAGACCAAGGTGCTGAAAAATGTGTTCAAACAACAAAAAATAGAGATTTCCTCAAGGCTAGTACCATAAGTTGAAGTTTCGACGCATTGGGCCTTGTCATGTTATACAGAAATTCAAAGAGAATGTGTATAAAGTGGAGCTTCCAGCAGGTTAATTTGCTTAGGAAGAGGCAGGGTGCATAGCTTAGGAAGGATATTGTCCATTAATGCTCCTAGAAAAGTTAAGGGAACTTTGGTTTGAGAGCCAAGACAAAGTTCATAAAAAAAAGGATGATTTTTATATTGCTGGAATTCAATTCTTTGCTGTAAATTTCAGAAATCAAACATAAGTTCAAGAAAATGGCCCAATTCAGTCCTTGCAGAAACACTTAGATGCCACTCAAGTGGCTAATCTTTTCTTTAAGGGGGTAGTCAGCCTTCATGGTGTATTAAAAAACCATAACCTCCAATCGAGACACGAGATTTGTACGCCATTTTTGGAGAACCTTGTGGGAAAAATTAGGCACTCAACTACAGTACAGCAGTGCCCTCAAACTGATGGCCAAACCAAGGTCGTCAACTGAAGCCTTCGAGAATTGTTGAGGAGCCTTGCTAGGGTTAATGGGATCGAGTTCTACCTCAAGCGGAATTTGCCTAGAACAGTTCTGTTTATTGGCCCACTTGGAAGGCTCCATTTGAGGTGGTGTACAGTCAGCCACCAAGCAAGGGGCTGGACCTAGTCCCTTTGTCCAAGGGGGTGCAAGCCAGAGGTGATGCGGAAGCTTTGGATGAGTACATTCAAGACCTTTATAGTCAAGTTCGGGAAACAAGTACAAAGCCGATGTCGACTTACACCAAGGGGAAAAGACCTTTGAGATAGGAGACTTGGTAATGGTGTGCCATAGGCGTGAGCACTTCCCAAGAGGCACTTACCATAAGATTAAATATAAGAAGATTAGTCCTTGTCGATTTACTTCAAAAGTTGGCACAAAATGCCTATAAAATCGAGCTTTCTAAAGAGTATGAAATTTATCAACATCTCTGAACTACATGAGTATCATCGGGAAGTTGTAGAAGGTGACACTCGGTGGGAAGCACATATGCCAAAGCGAAAGGGGGACAAGGTAGAGAAGTTCTTGGATAGCCGCCTCGTCTCTGCCCACTATGGAGATTACAATCAGTATTTGGTACAGTAGAAGGCAAGCCCAATGCCAAGAGTTCCTAAAGAAGAATTGATGAAGCCTGATCTGAAAGCCCTTGAGTTCATTGCCGGCTCAAACTCGAGGACGACTTCCAGCTAACCCGAGGAGTTCAACACAGAAAATAAAAGAAAGTTTTGTTAACATTAATTGTGTTTTCCTTGTTAACATTGATTGTGTTTTCCTCTTTTATTTTTTTGGTAAGACGGGATATTTTTTGTATTTTCTTTGTAACAGACTTTTCTGAAATTTACAAAACTCACGGGGCTCCTGTTTACATTTTGGTCATATGGGGCTTGGGAAGGGGAAAGAACTTGTTTCAGAAGAGGTATTGTGCATGGCTTGGGAAATGCTCCTAGGAAAGTCGAGAGAAGTATGGCTTGAGAGCCAAGCCAGGTCCATAAAAATAGGAAATAGAAAGACTTCTAGCTGGAATTCAATACGTTTTGCTATAAATTTTAGAAATCAGAAACAAGGTTCCTATTTTGGGTGGTCCTTGGATCCTCATACAAGTCATTGAATCTCAGTTGAAATTCCTAGTTTCCACCTGATTGGCACTATTTCTCTTTCTTTTCTTCTTTGTTCTACTTCTACATCCGAGAGGCTTACAAGAAGGTCATATAGCACCTCCACTTTGACCACCTGACTCAGACAGGTAGAGCCTCCTTTGGGTGACCATCTCTAACTTATTGAGTAAGATGCAATAGGAGTTTTTGTTATTTGTATGGCATAATTTTCTGTCCCTATTTATTGTCAAGGGTGTCAAGTCTTTCAAGTTTTATCTGCAAGATTTAAAAAAAGTGATTTCAACATTGCTAAAACCTTACACAGAAAAATAAATGATGGTCATTCGATCACCAGTATAACTTACATCAAGAACATGCTGTCATGGACATTAGGCACAACATCAGAAAATGGATCCATAAAAAGCAAGCCATCTGCAGTTGTGGCTATCTTTTGAGAAACTGAAAGCAATGTGCGTAGACCAATGTAAGGTTGACTTCCCAGCTTACGAATGAGGTGTTGGATAAAAAATTGAGATTCAGAATTGGGATTTGACAATCCTGTTACCAAGACATGAACCAAACTTAGAGTCTTAGACCATGAGGACATGGAAATGGTAATACATCAACAACATCAGAATCAAGAAACATAAAATTTGTTGAAAAAGAAACAGTTCCTACAATAAAGCTCGTTAAGAAGCCTTCCATAACATCAAATGCACATTCCATATTTCGCTCTTTTACAGCAATAAATATTTCCTTAACATAAATATAGACACAAAAGAAAAAGAATTAGATATACTGCAAAATCAAACCTAGATAAGAAAATTAGACAGTCATTCACAGTTCCTACATTGATGCTGTGGAGATAACTATGTTGGGGAATTTGAGTAAAGCTAAGTAAACAGGACTCACAAACTTGGCTCCTTTAAACATCAATGCAGTAATAAGAATCAGTCGAGTGAATGTGAACAAAACCAGGAAAGATCCACATGCTGACACCACCAAAAATGAGCAAAACAAAACACCTCAAGTTACAAAGAAATAAGATCACAGGATCATTGTTGCTTTAGATTATATGTAGGTGAAATTAAAACATTAATAATTATTTGAAATTAAATATGAATAATTATTCAGTGTTTGAAAGGAAAATAAGTCCCGAAGATATGTTAAATTGTTAATAATAATCTTTATAAGCAAGACAGAATTAATAAAATATGATAATGCAATGAAAAGAACTAAAAATTTGAAAATATTAATAAAACATTGAGCCTTCCTATTAAGAACTTTAACTCGTAATAATTTTAAAAGAGAAAAAATGAAAAACCTGAGGCCTCAGTGAAGGTTTCATGATAGTAGGAAACGAAGCCACTCAGAAGCATCAAGCTCGTTGAAGTAGAATAACATAGAATCAGAGGAATGGGTATCAACATATCGTTAGATTTATTAAATTTTATAAGTAGCCAGCTACAGTAAGACAAAACCAACAAAAGTTCAGTGTCTGTAAGTACTAGTTGATACAACAGAAAACTTTAATTAGAACTTCTACCATCTGGATGTGTAGATATGCACATCCTTCTCGTCAAACACACGATCAAGCCGTTGATAACCCCTTCAACGAATTCGTTATTTTCTCCTCTTGACAATAAGTTTTTAATTGAAGCTGAAAAGAAAACCACATCACCTTTTCAGTAAAGAAGTTAATAATTTTCAAAAGTTTAAATCTAACGAACGTAAGGCAGCATGCAGCCACAGAAGGTTGAAATTAATGTCAAATTCTATGATAGCAGTCTCAAGTAAGGCCTCAATTCTTGTAGACTAGAAAGCAGAAAATTAGCATCGGTAGACGTGGAACTTGGAAACTGGAGGTCAAGCAGGCATGTGCACTATCTGATCACCAAAGAATTCAATTAGATGATATCCAGCATGCAATCCTAACTACCTGCCACAGGAAATTGTAAGGCGTCTAAGTTTAGTACTAATAGTTGATGAATTGATGTCAATGTAGAAAATCTACTAAAAACAAAGGAAAGGCCATCCGTTTCCAGCTCTCAACAATATAATGTGGACATATGTTTTAATCATAGAAACGCAATAGAAAGAAAGTACCGTAAAGGCAGTTTGACATCAATATTCACATTGATTCACAAATTAGAATTTTCTTGAATAGAAATTCAATAGGAACACATCTAGCTCCTGAGATCCCTGCTTGATGCACAAGCTCTTGCAAAGATTCTTAAAATGTCTTTTCAAGGTCACAGAGGTTCATAACTTGGTAGTACAGCAGGCCCATACTCTTTTTTTTCACCATGTTGGAAAAACAACAGTTAGAAAGAACCCTCACGAATATTTATGTTAGAAGCTGGAACAGCTAACCATATCAACAGCTTACCAAACATATCACATGGCTGATCCTCTTTTAAAGTGTAGTTCTAGATATGATCATGTCACTGATAGAACGTAACAACTCCTGCACCAAGTAGGCCAGCTCTGATGCCGATCCAGCTACGACACTAAAGGAACCCCGAAATTGGATGATAGACTTGTTAATCTTTTCAGCATAGGAGTCTGTAAAGACATGACCATGATTGATAAAACATTAATAGCTATTGCTCAATCACCACCTCCATAACCTTTGCTTTGGTGGCATAGAGCTCTCAAATTATTCGCCTTTCTTTCATCCTCTTCCTTCTTTCTTTTTCACTTTTGTCTTCCCCCTTTTCTTCCTCAACTTCCCTAGGCATTACAAGTCGAAGTTCTGATACTTCTCAAGATTTATCAAGGATTTACTCAAAGAATCAAGCAAAATATCTTGTAATCATCATCAAGAAAGTCCATAAACATAGGATTGCATGCATAATACAGGTAAATTCCCACAATTAATCCAATCACATGCACCTTACAAAACTGTCGACTGAAGTTTCCCCTTACCAACATGCTCAGAGGCTCTCATTGCTTTTCTGATGCCCTTATGGAACTTCCTAATCATGATGTTATCACTTTAGCACCACAACTCCCTCATAACATATCCACAGGCTGACCCTCATCATTCATTGTCCAAAATACACCCAAACCCTCATAAGAATGTTCACAAACTACACATTGTTTAATATATAATTTGAGTTTCAGATAAAACCAATATTCAACCCTGCCCAAAACAAGAAGAAAATAAAACCTTTTACATAATTACAGCAATGTTTTTTCCATCTTGAGGCTTCAAATCCGCATCTGTTCTTGGTGATGAAACAGTTTTGCATCAATCACAATGATAATTTCTTTTATATTTTTAGTAAACAGCAGTATCATTCCTTTATTATAAAATAACTCAAGGTTGTTTCTGTCAGTCTCTGTTTTTGGCAGATAAGTTTTTATGTTGGTCATGCCAAAGTGGGTTCACCTTATCTTTTGAAATTTATTGGATTGTAGCTCAAGAGTATTTCTACCTACCAGTTCACTTGTGGCAGCCTTCACACCTTGTATTTATTCAGAAAAGCACCTCAGTTAATGTGGAAGTATGCTTATTCTCTCAGAGATTTCTTTTTGAGAATGCTGACTGTGTTTGTCTCCCAAAGCTTGAGCAATTAAACTCATAACAAAGAATGGTACCAAGATCTTTTAAAGTTGTTGGGAGAAGCTTATATTTCAACGGAGGCATGTGATGAAGCAGTTTGGGAAGCTGAAACAGATGGTTGGTTTTCACTTCGCTCGGCATACTCTATGCTGTATCTTTACAGGATATTTGGATGGAAGATCCCCCTCAAAGTTAAGGGTTTCCTTTGGGTGCTTCGACAAGGTAAACTTAGGAAGAGGGGCAAGGTCTTAGTTAATGTTTGCTTGTTTTGTTATTGTATTGCCCTTTGTCATTGTACTTATTTGGAGATTCAAGAGCTTAAAGTAAGAATTCTGAATACGGTGTAGAATTGGTTCAGAGTAACTAAGGAAGGTTTTGGGGTTACTAAAATTGATATTTTTAATAACTTGGAGAACCTGATTAAATATCAGTTTGTAAAAGTTAGACCAAGGCCTCTTTGGGCTCCACCGATGGCTGGAACTTTTAAACTCAATTTTGATGGTTCTTCTCTTGGGAACCCAAGTATGGCTGGTTTTGGAGGGAGTTGTAGAGATTGTGCAGGTGATATCTTATTCTGCTATGCGGGTCCATGTGGTTTAACTACGGCTAACCATGCTGAAATAGAAGCATTAGTTCAAGGCTTAATGATTTGGAAAGATAGATGTTTGGGAAGCTCATTGATCATTGAAGGGGACTCACTTAATGTTATTAACGGCTGCTCACTTGTTTCTAAACCCCCCTGGAAGTTAAGGTCTCTTTGGCTAAAGGTTATGGACGGGATTTCATCATTGACAGTTTCTTTTCAACACGTCTTCAGGGCAGCAAATAGAGATGCCAATGGCTTGGCTAGGAAAGGAGTTTTCTTTGACTCGACAGTTATTTCTTCTGCTTTATTGTAATCGATGTTGACGATCCATCTTTCTATCAATAAAAGTTAAGTATTCTTGTCAAAAAAAAAAGAACGGTACCAAGATCTAGTAATCGAAACATATACTCGGAATAAATGATGGCCTAAACTTTGCAGAAATAAGAAACAAACAAGAGACAATAAATGTGTGGATATATAAAACATGCCTTAAAACCATGACGAGTAAATGGTTACATGTCATGTCACAACTCACAAGTATCAAAGGAATGGAAGCTGTCTGTCAACCACCATTTGATAGGCATTCCAGTGAGCATAATTAACAATGAGTATGGTTTATCTGACTAAAATGAGGTTGATACCTATTATAAAGTCCACGGCTTGATGTGAAAAAGTAGCAAATGAAGGCATATTGTCCACCTGGAAAAGAAAATGGTTCAGTGCCTACTTGATTGTAATGCATACTTGAATGTGTGGACAATGTTATCGTGTGTTGCATTCCTACAAGCAATTTCGTGCTGACAAGCTCCATAAGAAAGTCTACAGAGGTAGCAAGCTGTTCTTTCTCTCCATAACCCTCAAACTCTGCACTCAAGCAACGAAAAACCAATGTAAATCCTTGGATTATAAGACCATCACATTATCTGCCTCTGAAGTTTAAATGCTTCATCACATGGTACATTTATAGTGCAAGATGATCTAAAAGTACAATGATGGTCGAAATAAGGAAATCTTCCTCCTCAGCATGTTTTCTCAACAGAATCCATAATATGACTATGGGATCAGAAGATATTGCATTGTATTTCAACAGAAAGCAAGCATGCACACAAAAAAATAGAATGACAATTGTCATCATGTACAATAAAAAATCTACATCTATCAAGCTCAATATTATTAAAAGGTTGTCTTCTATATTTTCTAAAGAAATGAGATTCACCAATTGATTTATATTTGTTATCAGTGCTCAAGAAAGCGGATTCAGCCGCTTATACCTGGATGGCCTGCACACAAAAGGGGGGGCTCTGGGCACTTGCAGATGATATCAGGGGGTTTTCTTAGTTACTACAGCCCCCTGATTGAGACAATAAAAAAGGAATCACCTAAAAGATTAAAAAGAGGCAACTAAATTGAAAAACTAAGTTTATTACCCTTTTTCATCCTTGGACAGTCAAAGAAGTAATAAAGTAGAACAAACCTAGCATGCTTGAGCTTATTGATATTCTTTTGGGATTGAGTTACCCAATCTTAAGAAAATGTCAAAAAGTCAAAATGAAACCCACACTTCAATAAGGACGAATACTCGAAAGCCAAAACGGAAAAAGATAAACACAAAGAATAACAAAATTGAAAAAGAAAAGAGCAAATCAAAACCCAATATTTACAATTTATAAATATCACCGAACCTTAAATCAAGAAATTAAACACACTCACCTCTCAAAACCCAACCCAACTTGGCTTGAATTTGTGACCTTTGGTTGCCAAAAGACCTTTTTTGCAACCATTTGTCTCAAAAAGTTTTGGATTGAATATTTCTCAATTTCTCAAGAAATCATAAAGTTCGAAATTTTCTTTTATGTTAAAAAAGATCGCAAACTCTAGTTTTTGAGATTGTTGTTCATGGAGAAAATGAGCACAAACAAGTTTTGGGGGCTAAAAAGCGTCCCCAAAACCCTTAACCACAGAATAACTGTATATGTGCATGTGTGTGCATGTGTAAACTCCAAGAAAGAAGTACCTTTAGCAACTCTCAGGCTGACTGTTGCACCATTAGGCTTTTTTGTCCTCTCCTTTAAGCGAACTGAAAAATGACAAAAAACAACTAATATCATTTGACGGATCAACCATGAACATGGATGGAGCATTTACAAAGGGGTCAACATATATACATCAATTTCAAGATGTGAAAAACAATAGCTTGAGCTAGAAAAAAATCAGAACAAAGGCATTACTCCTACAAATCCCTTTCTTTTGCAGTCAAACAAATATTTACATTAAGAGGAAAGAAAACTAGATCACACCTTGTCTTAGAAACCTTCGACACAAAACTTGGTTCACCCTAAATGCAGTGCCATCTTCCCCCTGGGACGAAAGTTTTGAATTCAGGTTCCCACAATCCTCAAAGAAATGGCACTTGCAAGAAGGGCCTTGAGAGAAAATCTCACGTTGAATTCCATCTGGAAAGTACATTCACTAGATGGTTGAGAACAATTCCCTTGTCAAAGAAAAAAGAAAGAAAGAAGATGAAATGTACTTAAAAACATGCAGAGCACAAATGCATTGACACACACACAAACGGATGCCCACACACTGATTGGGTGGCAACCTTGTACATCCTTGAGTTCTTCTTCGAGCTTCATCAACTCCTTTTTTCTTTCCTTTGCCTATAATTCACTCCATGGAAGCACACATTTGTAAACGCATATTGAACACAATTATGTCTAAAATGCTAATAGCTAAGAAACAATAGCACATTGTTTTTTACATTTAAATATGATATAAATGAAAGGCATATATTGTAGAAAGCAGAAATTGATGAGTGAGTTTTCTCATTAACACATCGAACACTAATATGACTGTAAAAATAAGTTTGCCACTTACATAGACTGCCCCTTGCAGAGTGAGTGGCACCAACTAGTCCTATACCAGCAATACACTCAAAGGAAAAATGAGAAACTATATTGCCCAAGATCACTTATTTTTGCGAATCTACATAACGAAATGTAACACGTGGTCGTTTGAACAATGATTTTGAACTATCATACATGAAAACCAGTCAGGTCTCTGCTTAGCCAAGTAGCAAGCTCCATTAATCAAAATCCTAAGCCTTCGAAATCATATTCAATACATGTGAGGTTGATAATAACATGGATTTCAGATCATATGAGAAATTAAAGGAGGCAATGCATTGTTCTGAGTCTGCCGAGACATTTAGACAAAATTGTAAAGCAAACATAATTATTTGGGGTAAAGGAGCAAGTGAGCATATGTAAAATAGGTCCAGCCATGATTTTAGAGTAGATCGATCAAGCAACTGTCCTCTGTGCATAAAGAGCGAGAAAGACCGCGGAGGAGCCGACCGATGGAGAGAAAGATCGATGGAGAGAGTGGGGAGAGAGAGAGAGAGATGGAAAGAGATGGATAGAAGAGAGATGGAGGGGAGAAGAGACAGGGGAGATTAAACCTTAGAGAGAGAGGGATGAAACATTTGGTGTACCTTTCTCTTCCAGTGCAGAACATCTTTGGAGGAATCTGAATTGCGTGAGCGCAGGAGAGCAATGGCGAGAGCAAGTTTTACAGAGGGGCCGACCTCCGCTTCACTGTTATTGCCCTGCTGCATCTTCTTTTCCCCTCTCTTTGAATGCTGGCGCCAAAATATAACTCTCTCCCAAATAAAGGAACAAGGCCTCCCTTTGTCTCTCTCCGTGGTAAAAGCACACCAATGCTAACTAGAAAGCCCTCTCTCTCTCCAACATGAATTATGATTCCCTCCCAATGATGGTATATGGAAAGTGAGGTTTTATCACTAATTATGTGATTGATATTTGGCATTATAAATTCATGAAAAATGGTGAAACTACTCCCACTTGCCATATATTCCATGCCAGAAAGATGTATTTTTTATTAGGTCTACAAGGTTGCTTCCTTATATAAATTTTTCCTTTTTTATTATATTATAATCTTGACGATTCCAAACTACAAATAAATATATAGAATTGCGCATGGAGGTAAGAATTGCCCACATCACATGTGGAATCAGCTTGGGGTTTGTTCCATAATTCAAATAATTTTCTTTTAGACTTTGTGTCATGTCAATTAAACAACCTCCACCACCATATTTTATACCCACTAGCTAAAATTGAACTCCGTGTGCCAAAGGAAAATAACCTTATTGTATTATTCTCAGAAATATATTATAAGCATTTTTTTTTAACAAAGTAGCTGGAGCAATAGTTGTATGAAATAATATTGTTGTAATAATCAATTCCTTGAAATCTTGTGTAATTCGACTATCTTTAAAGATGATCTTTGTAAGCATTACGTTGTGGTTTTCATTTTCATTGATACCACCCCACTAACACTTTCAAAATACTAACTCCTAAACTATTTGAAAAAACGGGTAGAGGCCTGTCTTCCCCACTAAATTACCAAAAATAAATAAACTTTGGAGGGTGGTTGAGATTTCGCACATGTAAAAGTGTAGATTTTTTTGGAGGAGATGGGCAAGGCACGCATGAAAAACCTTGGGGACGCATAAAATTCTCAAACATAAAAGTTTGGAAAACGAACTTCAGTCTCAACTTTTTTTAGTTTTAGGAAAATTGTTAGAAAAAAACTTTAATTTTGGTTTATTAGAAAAAAAATACTTTTTTCACTTTATATATTTTTTTAAAACCAAGATAGCGTTCACAGTAGTTGAATGCTCGTGAAGACAACACGGTACTTAAAATACTATAATGATTATGAGAGGTATAACGGTATCTAAACTACCTCGACCCTAACCAACGTTCTCTCTATATCCACCCCTCCAAAACCTTGTCCATTAAAGCCAAATTAACTGGTCAGAGCACCATCACATTGTCGGAGCTCACAAGTTCCGGACCACCCTAAGACAACTATTGGACCGAAGCTGATTATTGTCGGACCACCTTTTACATAGTGCTGGAGCCTTGGATTCCAGTAAAATCTATTATCAGACAGCCCTTTTGCAATTGTCAGACCTCATTTTACAACTGACGGGCCACACTTTACACAATATCGAAGTCCTACTGTCGAACCGTGCTTTATACAGTGTTGGAGCCCTACTGTCAGACCTCACTTTACACAGTGCCAAAAACCTACCGGACCGCATCTACACAGTGCCAAAACCCCTATTTTGATGGGATAGACATGGGAGGGTAGTTTAGGTTTTTTATTTTTTATTTTTTTTGGTTGGGGGTATTTGCATAGGAAGTGTATTTGGGAAAAAAGTGAGAAAAAAAGATAGGTTGCATGTAAGTTGCATAGAAAATGTAGTATTCGTTTTTTTTTTTTTTCAAAAAATTCGACTAAGTAATTTATTTAATAAATTAAAAATTACAAATAATATTGAAGGTAATAAAAATTGGATATAATTTTTCTTTAAAGCATAAGAAATCGTTAAAAGTCATATTAAAAAGCATAAATAAATAATTCATAAAAAAAACAATCATAAGATAGTTTAATCTCATTGATCATTTTTGTCATCTATATATTGAGCTCCATAGATATTTTTCCCTCTCCTATTTTAATGGATTCAAAAGCACCACTACCGTGATACTATATTTTAAAGATTTATCAGGCTACATAAAAAAAACGTACACCAAATCTAACCTTCTATTATTTGGACATAGAATTCGGAAATATAGTTGAATTTGGGGAAGAGCTAACGGGCAGTCGGTTCATCTCTCTTTTGGTTATTTGGATTTCACTAAAGGCGTTAAGGTATGTGGTTTATAAATATGATTACGGGCCTACATAGATTGTTCAGTTTCATTATTCTTATATAATATCAGCATATCCCTTTGATGCAAAAATATTTAAAATTAAGAGTAGAGAAAGAGAGAATATCTTAAAACACGATTTTAAAAAACCAAAGTTTTAGTAGGATTTGTTTTATAGAAATGATAAATAGTTAAAAAGTTCTTATTATCTAAAAGGAATTTGTGATTAATTAATTTTTTTATTAATAGATTTTTTTGATCATTAAATATTTCATTAATATGCTACAAGTAACGGCATTCGTGCACCGCACGTAAGTGAACTATTAGACATGCACTTCACCAAAAAGTTGGGGTTGCAGCTTTAATTTCCATTTTAGTATTTTAAAACTCGGTGATTTTCGTTCTAGATTGGGATGGGTTTAAGTTACAACAAACTGGTTCCGAGATGTTTTGGGTCTCGCTGTCATTTATTTTTTATTTATTTTTTTCACTCTTATTTTTTAAAACTTATCAAATATTTTTATCAGTAAACACTATTTTATTTTATTCATTTTATAATTTTTTTGAATTATGGCCGATCCAGATTCAATCAGGATCCTCTTTAGTGATACGACAACAGATATGCTAGTGAACGAGCTTTCCGTAATAATTTTTCCGTGCACAGAGGAAGTTTCCTATATAATTTCGTTGAGAAATAACGGACAGACTTTGAGAGAGAGAGGTGCCAATGAAATTTTTACAGAGCCATTGATCTCTGAACAATTCTCCATGAAAATGGGGAAAAGCTTGGAGAAGTGGAGGTTGATATGGCCATTCTTCTTCATTTTCTTCCTTCACACGGCTGCCATTTTCTTATTCACAAGAGGCTTTCTTCTTACACGCACAGAGCTCTCGTCTACTAGCTCATGCTCTGATCTCTCGAGCTCCCCATGTTCATCAGATTCATTTATAGATCCATCGACTAACAAAACCCTACACTGCTGGACTAAACCAGCGATTGATCGAGTCATAATCATCATCATCGATGCTCTTAGGTAACGAACATTTTCTGATAAATTTCCTGTTGATTTCTATCTATTTCCTGTTAAGTTTACTTTTGTATGGTTTCATTTGACCTATTATTACATTCTATGATTTGAAATTTATTAAGATTACATTGTCACTTTTACCTAAAATTTCATATTTTTAATCAATTCGATCGAAAAAGTCATATTGTATTAACTGTTGATGGATAGATATTGGTTGTAGTTGTTTTCTTTAACTATTCAGTTTAATTTTTGTTCGAATTGAATGTAGAGTTCAATAAATGGTTGAGACTTGTAGTTATTGCTTTATACTTGCTGGAGGTTTCTCCACTATTAAACATAAATATCCAGTATTGGGTTTGTAGAATTTGGGAGCTTTCTTGGGACTAAAATTGTACCAAATATGTTCGTAATGTAACTGTAGCTGTTATTCCCCGTCGGTGCAATCGAACTGCGAGAGCTTATAGTCATCATTTCTAAAATTTTGAATTGGTGGTGTGCCTGCCATGCTTAGTATTTGAAATTATACAATTGAACATTTGGGATATCTGGTTGATTACATTGTGAATTGATTTGCAGGTTTGATTTCCTTGCACCCAGTGCATTCTTCGAGGGTAAGCATTCCATGCCTATCATTTTTTCACAACCCATTCTGGAAGGTCATTGATTATTTAGTTAGGAATAAGCCTTTCCTCTATGGAAGTAGGACAAGCCCCTCTGTGCTATGTTTTTCAATATGTTGCATCATGTCCCCACCCCCCCACCATCCCCCAAAAAAAGTGCTTTAGTACCAATTTGATGAGGGACAGTTTTCTACAATCGAAAGGATTTGGAAAAGTCATAGTCAATTGGGTCATCACTGTCCCTTAAAATGATGGGTGGTGATGGCGAGAGAATGGGACTCACCAAAATAGGACACGACCGCATGGTGGGGTCACACTCTTAATCACGGTCCATCATTTTAGTGAATTGTGATAACCCAGTGGGCGATGTTTTTCCCATATTTCATTGTGTCATAGTATGCTTTTCTCTTTTTATTGATGAAAAGCATGTCATACCTCACTTGTATGCATGCATGAGTTGATTACTGGAGGGCGTCTTATATAGGATGGGAGATCATCCACACATTTTCTAACAGAGGCAAAACCATGGATGGATCGCTTACGAGTTCTTCAGGACCTAGCTTATGAGAATGGTTCTTCTGCTAAGATTTTCAAGGCCATTTCTGACCCACCCACGACCACTCTTCAGCGTCTAAAGGTGCTTATAATCCTTATTACATTGAGATGATATTGTGTTGTATGGTGTGTGCTTATCTTTGTTAGTATAAATGGATGAGGTTTAAGCAGGCTTTATTAAAGCTCAAAAGTTTATTCAAAGTCATCAGTTTAAAATGTTTTTGTATTAGCTATCTTCATCAACATTGCATAATCAATTAACTGCTAGAATATCTAGTACTATAGTATAATGGGCGAAACATATATTTACTGAGTCACCAGTGTCTGTCGAAATGATGGAGATGGATGGTGTTGTAATGAGAGTGAACATAGCATAGGGTTCATGTCATGTTCCGGTTAGGATCGACTTCTGTTCCCATTCATTTCAAGAGATGGTGATGACCCAGTAGATTGTTGTTTTCCTTTTCCTACAGTCTGTTGGATTGCAGTATACATTCTTTTGTTATTATCCTCTTTTTAGGTTTGTTGTGGTCTTTGGAGCCTAGAAGGGCAATGCAGTTGTACACAAAAGGCATGCAGTGAAACTAGTCACACAGTTTTCTCAAGTCTTCTATTGCATCACTGCATTGTGTTCCTTAATTACTGCTACATGATTTGTCATCTTGATCAGTAGTGTGATCTTTGGGTTCACGACGTTGCAAGGGTGTACACGAAATGCATGCAATGATAGTCACACAGTGTTCTCAAGTCTTCTATCATATCACCTGTGTTCTTTAATTGCTGCTATATGATTTGTGATCTTGATCGGTAGTGTGATCGTTGGGTTCAGGACCTTGCTAGGGTGTTGATGTAGTGTGTCCTTGAGACTTGAATGGCTAGTTTCATTCATTTTGAATGGCAAGATTACCTCTCTGAGTGTGCAAATAGTTTCGTGAATATCTTAGAACTTTACTATTTATCAAGTTGAGTGGTTGTTTTTTTTAATGTGCATGTGTATGTACATGTGCATGCATGCCTGTTTGTGTGTGTATGGTTGGGAGGACTTGCAGTCCTGAAATTCAATCAATTTGTATGAAGATTTCTGGTATGAGTTTGGGTTCTTACTGACTTGGGTACCAAAGTTGGTTATTTATTTATTTTATTATGAGGACTATCTAATATACACATATTAAACATATCATGTCATGGGAATATAGATAAACAACACTGGTTTAATCACAATATGGAAGATCAGAATTATAATGAATTACTGGGTTGCAAATTTTCAATTTGTTGTCTATGAAGAAACAATGCCTGGCCTGACTGCAAGATCACGGAGCCAATAAGTCTTGCCGCAAGGGGCAGAGATTGCTCTTGCCATTATATGAAATAGGTGAGGTACTTTAGGAATCTAGGAATACCTCGCAGTTCTTAGACGCAACCAAGAAGGGTGTAATATTATGATGTCTTTGCATTGATTATTGATGTTTCCATAACAAATAGGGTTGTTAACTACCGAAAGTGAAAAAAATTGCTTCTCCCTTGAGCTACAATACTTTTGTTTATGTGATGTCTTGGGCCATTTATGACTGTTTCTCCCGGTTAATTTGCATAAATTATTGAAAAAACAATTTTCCTAGAGTAATTTAATTTTTCTTCACTTTGTAACAGGGTTTGACCACTGGGGGGCTACCCACATTTATTGACGTGGGGAATAGCTTTGGGGCTCCTGCAATCATTGAGGACAACTTGATATATCAGGTTCCCTTCTGGATCTTTTCCGTTGGTCCTTGCTTGCATGTAAACATGGCATCATTGAGACTTTTGGGTAGTATACTTATGTGTTCCTTTCGATGAGTAACTTATCTAACACTTGGCTGGGAAAAGCTGGGTTTACATCTTTGTGTTTGCAGTTGGCTCAGAATGGGAAGCGTTTGCAGATGATGGGGGATGATACTTGGTTACCATTGTTTCCTAATCATTTCCACAAATCATATCCTTTTCCTTCACTTAATGTTAAAGACCTTCACACTGTATGTACTTAAATTTGTTGTATTCTTTGTTCCTCATTTTTTTTTTTTTCAGATAACTTTTCGGTTATACATTCCTGTTAAATGAGTACTATAAATGGAATCTCTTTCAGGTTGATGATGGTGTGATTGAACACCTGCTTCCAGCTTTGTATGATAAGGATTGGGATGTCCTTATTGCACATTTCCTTGGTGTGGTATGCATGAATCTACCTCATAGTTGAAACCCTTTTCCTTGTTGATTTGTGTGCTTGTGTGCTGATCGTCAACTAGTGCTTAAATTTTGATTTTAACAAGATTTGTTAGATTGATGCAGAAAGAATTTCACAAGGAAGGAAAATCAAATAATCTATTGATTGGAAAATCAAAGAGGAAGCCTACGAGCCAGGCTTTAATTGCTCTGCACTAGTTAAACTAGAAATAAGATATCAAAACTCAACTATGAATAAAAAGCCCAAACAGAACCCTATTTATGATAAAAAGCTTTACTTAGAACCCAAGAAATCATGATTCTAATTGAAATAAAAGCCATAATTAAAACAATATTTGTAATGACATTTTAACTGCTGGTAAAACCAATAATCTCATAAGCAAACTAATTGCTTTTCTAAACAACTCCTACTGTATAACATAGGTTCATGATTCATGGAAAGATGTGGCAAAGTTTTGTGCTGGCTGCCCTACCTAACACAACTCTTCTCCTTTACTTGGGACTAGCATGACTAGGTTAGGGCTAGCCATGTCCGAGTTTTTCTAAACAACTCCTAAAATTCTAAAAATATAAAAAAAACCCTACAACCCCTAAGAAAACTTTAAAATCCTGAAAATAAACCCTAATCCTTTGAAATTAAACAAAAATCTAAATAAAAACAATTTTGTCGTGCATATACCCCCCTGGTGGAGAAAACTCGTCCTTGAGTTTTGAAGTAGGCTAAGATGAATTTTGCATTAGTCCCACAACTTTCTTGAACTTGAACGTTATGCATTGAATTCTTAGGCCTGTGGGTTATTAGCTTATTTAAAACACAAAGATTGTGCATTGGAACTAGGTCTTTGCGATTAGTTAACATGTTCATAAACACTTTTCATAAACCCTTGAGGAAAAGGTCATTTTATGTTGACGGAATAACCGTGATATATATGCTATTTTCATCTCATAATTAGTTAAAATTGCATCAATTCAGCCACATAATCCTGTTGGAATTTTCTTTGTTTAGCCCTAGAACATACCAAGGAAACATTTTTGAGATGTGCACTGGACTCGATCATCGAACCAATAATTTTACCTATTGGTTCTCCTTGGAGCCCTTCATCTTTTTCTTTGTCAAAGGTCGGTTCATCATAGATCATATCTCCTTGAAGATTTTGTTCTTCATTTGAGCATGTGTCGAAGATGAGTGGTGAATCCAAATCTATATCCTGCTGCTTTTGGAAATACCTTGATGAAAGAAAAGATTCTCCATTGTCAGTCTCCTCAATTTCGCGAACCCAATTGTACTCACAAGCAGGGAGATTACCTCTCCCTTGGTTGTGAATCAAATTATGCTCATCAAAATCAGAAATGTCCACCTTTAAATAAAAAGCCCTAAAATGATGTCTCCTACATCTAGGTCTTCTATCGCTTTTCTCTTCACTTGACTCCTCACGTGGAGCACGACAGTGAAAAGGGTTGTACCTGACACCTTTTTGGTGGGAAGGATCACTGTCTTGCCCATGAGTGATGCTTACGAGTTGTTGTACAAGTTGCTGAACCTACCTCTTGAGATCTTCAATCTCTTCATCTTTGGTATTACGGGGTAGATCTATGAGAGCTCCTCTTCCTCAACCCCTTCTTGCTGCCATGGATTCATCGAAATCACAGGCAGAAAATCGGCAACCCGTATGTTGAAATCAGCTAACCCTCAACTAAAATTAGCAAACCCTCAGCGGAAATCAGCACATTCTGGCCTGAATTCAGCGAACCCTAGATTTGTTCGAAGATCCCTACCTTTGCTGACCACGAATACTTGGCTCTGATATCATTCGATGTGGAAATAATTTCACAGGGAAGAAAAATCAACTAATCTATTGATTGGAAAATCAAAGAGGAAGCATACAAGTCAGGCTTCAATGGCTTTGTACTGGTTAAATTAGAAAGCTGTCAAAACTCAACTTAGATTCTCAAAATATAAAAACCCTAATAGAATGCTTATTTATATAACAAGGAAATTTAAATTTTTGTTCGGTACCGCAATAAGTCTTTCGTTAGGTATTGGAGCAACATTACCTATTGAGAAATCCCTAACTTTAGGTCTTTTTTAAATCAATTCAACCGTGAAAAACCAAGGTATTACGTATGTATCTAGGGAATAGTCGCTTCAAAGCGGATCCTTCCTAGATACATCTATTTAAATTATGTTACGGATTCATTGCGAATAGCTCATGAAGTGCAGTCCGTGTTGAAGATTCAAAACGGGATATATCCAAGTGCATGATTTTACACAAACATAAATTAATGTAAAAATATTACACCACCATGGACCAGTACAACACGTGACAGATGTCGGGGACAAAAAAACGAAGAGTTGATGTTTAAGGACTACGTAGGCTATAGTAACCCGTAATAACAAAATTGCCCCCAAGTAGTAACCCTTTATTTTTATGTAAATATGTGAATGACTATTTTGCCCCTCTTTCCTTTTGAAATGGGAGAGAGTAAATGGTGGGAATTCAAATTTCAACTCAACTATTTGTCCAAAAAGGATGAATGGGTCCAAAAGTAATCAGAAATAGCTTTCCACGGAGTTGTTTAGAGAGAGAAAGAAATGCATTACCATTAAGACCCATAAGAAATGTAGAATAGTATATGTAAGAAATTATTGAGCTTTTCCAAGGTTTTCTCAGGGCAATGAGCGTTGAACGCTTTCTCCATGGCCAACGAACTCTCAATGCTTTCTCCATGGCCATCCAAAATATTCGTAGAAAGGTTAAAATAGCTGAGAGTTGAATATTAAATTCCCCTTGCTCTCTCTCTAAATTAAAAGAGGGGCAAAATAGTTATTCATTTATACTTAAGTTAAAATAAGTGGCTATTAATTATAGGCAATCTTGATAGTCATTCATTTATACTTAAGTTAAAATAAGTGGCTACTAATTGTGGGTAATCTTGATATTAAAGGTTATAATAATCTGTCCACTCCAACTTTGGCTTTTGAATTTTTGGCTCCCAACATGCCACATATTGAACTTATCCATGTTTGTGTAATATTTTAGATTGGTTTACCTTTATGTAGAATCCCATACTTGGATTTAGTTTATTGTAAAAATTCTCTTTATAATAGAAGAATTTACTGAGAATCCCAGAAATCCTAATTCTAATTGAAATAGAAGGCCCTTATTAAAGTAAAATTCTTAATGGCATTTTTACCCTTGAATACAAATAATTCAAGAAACACTAATTACTTTTCTAAACAACTCCTAAAATCCTTAAAATACAAACAGATCATAGAATCCCTAAAAAGCTTAAAAATCATAAAAATAAATCATCAAATTAAGACTAAAATATATAGGGTGTGATTCGTATATAGCTGAGGCTCTAAACAATATAATTAGAGCCCACCTTCGAATAGTGTAGAGAAATGTGGTTTCAATACTGGAAATCTTTGTGATAGCCATAAAATATATTTTCTTCTTTAATTAGAAAAGCAGATCTATGAAAACATGGAAAATCTTGAAAATCGACGGTCCAAAAATGTGTTACAAGATGCACTATTTCCAAAATTTGAAATCCATTTTTTTCTAATGTTCTTGCATCTTGATATCGAGATGATCAATTTGAGGATATTTGGGCACAACCTCTTCTAGTGAAATTTTTGAGGTGGGCTCAATTTTGATTGTTTAGATCCTTGGCTCTACATAAACTTTTTCCAAATATATATCCTTTGAATTAAACAAATAAGAATAATTTTGTCTTGCATCATGGCTAGGTCATTTTCATTTGGAGATCATCTTGTCAGGAGCATCTCAATTTTATAAATTATCAGCTGATTATTAGATAATAATTCGTTCTTCTACATTCCAAGGAAGATATTTCTTTGTTCAACCTTTTCATTTTTTTTTTTCATTGCGTTGCTGGTGACTGAAATTTGATTTGTTTCAGTTATTTCCTGATGCAGGATCATGCGGGTCATATATTTGGCGTGGATTCCACCCCCATGCTAGAAAAATTGGATCAATACAATGAAGTTCTCAAGGTAGGCTCTATATGCTGTGTTACATTACCATCTAAGATTTTATATTTCTATCTAAGTTTTTTCATATTCAAATGATAATATATTATAGTGAGATATGGTCAACAAAGCATTACACTGTATTACTTGGAATTTAATTGTCGACAAAAGAAAATAGGCCATTACAACACAAAATGAAGGATGAACAACTCACGGGTTGTACGTGTAACTTATGATGTCAAATTAGGAGAGTCTGAAATAGAAAAAGTAGCTAAACCAGGGGTAAACAGATACTTTGAAATCATGATGACTTACCTCTGAAATCTTTTGGTAAAATATAATTATTAAAGGATATCATGAAGCAGAGATTTCAAGAGTATATTAACATCTTTAGTGGGTTTTGACAAGCTTGAATATATGATTTGACCTTCTACTTTTGTGTTTATTGAGGCAGTCCATTTTTAGTTTACCATCCATAACAGGTCACAGGCCATAGACCAGGCACTGGAATATAACTTTTTGTCTTTTCTCTCAGGAAGTTGTAGAGATACTGCAGAATCAGTCTGGACCTGGAGGTTTACATGAACATACATTTCTTCTTGTTATAGGAGATCATGGCCAGACCTTGAATGGTGATCATGGTGGAGGAACTGCTGAAGAGGTGGATACCATTTGACTTTCGTAATTATCGTCTTGGTTATGAATTGGTTTTCTTGCTCTGTTGCTGATTGTATGTTTTGCAGGTTGAAACATCACTTTTTGCAATGAGCTTGAAACAACTTCCTCCACCAATTTCATCCATTTTTGACACCTCTCATTGCGAGTTAGATATGGTAATTTTTTTCTTTCTTTTATGAAGTATCCTAATTTGTCCTGGACCCAATATATTTTCAGGGTGCACCCACTTAAGAGTTTTTTTACACAAAATTAATAACACCTCAGCTGTAATTTTTTTCTTTGTTAAGGGCCTAATAATGGAATGGGCTGGCCCCATTAAGTTTTTCCTTGGGAATGGGTGCAGCAGTTCATCATGAATAGGTTGACTTTGGCATGTCAGTTTAACTCATAAGCTTATTAGATTGAGATACGAGTCAAGTCATGGGATTCTGTAGTTAGAACTTTACCTGAAATTGTCATGTTTATCTTGCAAAACTCTGAAGTACAATTGACAATAACAGAAGAATAATGGAAATGGTGTTTGCGGAATTTAAATGGTGATTCACTGTTGCACAAATCTTGTAATGGGTGTTCCATGGTACGCATGTTCAGATGTTGGTGATTTGCTTGCATATATGCTGTATTTGATCTCCGCATGGTCCTTATTGATCTAGAGAAAGCTTATGATAGAGTACCTTGAGATTTGATTTGGCGGGTATTGGAAGAGAAAGGAGGCTCCAGACATTACATCGACTTGGTGAGAGATATGTATGATGGAGCGCTAACTAGTGTACGAACAACTAGTGGAGAGACAAGTGAGTTTTCAGTGACCATAGGTCTATCAAGGGTCAGCATTGAGCCCATACCTCTTTGTCTTAATTATGGACGACTTAATTAGGCACGTATAGGATGAGGTACCGTGGTGCATGGTGGTCGCATATGACCTAGTTTTGGTCGATGAGACCCGTAACGGTGTCAACACAAAGTTAGAACTTTGGAGGGATGTCCAAGAATCCAAAAGTTTTAAAATTAGCTGGACTAAGACAGAGTATATGGAATGCAAGTTTAGTAATAATATGAGTAGAGACGAGGAAGTAGTTAAGATTGACAGCCAAGAAGTAAAAAAATGACCGTACTTTCAATATCTTGGGTCGATAATCTAGGAAAATGGAGAGATTGAAGAAGATGTCGCACTCAAAATTAGAGCTGGGTGGGCGAAGTGGAGATATGTAACTGGAATTTTATGTGATCGATGTATACCAATGAAGCTGAAGGGCAAGCTCCATAGGACAGTTGTGAGATCAGCTTTGCTTTATAGGGCGGGATGTTGGGTAGACAAAAAACAATATACCCATAGAATGAGTGTATCTGAGATGAGGATGTTGAGATGGATGAGTGATAAGACAAGAAGGGATAGAATTTAAAATGAACCTATTCGGGAGAATTTTAGTGTGACACCAACTAAGTGCACCTGTTAGGAGGTGCGAGTTAGTTCAAGTGGAAAGACTGAAAAGAGCAAAGGGTAGGCCTAAAAAGACGTGGTTGAAAGTAGTCCAAAAAGATATGGAGATCAATGTTCGAAAATTCGGCCGCTTGACAGCCTAGGCAAAATTTTTTTTAAAACGCCTAGGCGCAGTCTGGGCGGGGTCATTATGTGCCATATTTTTGGGCACCCACCTAGGCGGTCAAGGCACCACGTAGGCACCGCCCCGTGACAACTTATGTGTGGACAGAAAAAAAAAACCCTTAGTAAGGGTAAAAATGTAATTTCCCCTATAAAGGGGGAAAAAGGGTTTTAGGGGGTATTCTAAACCCCCAATAGAAAATCCGTGGCCTTTAGGGTGAGAAAAACCTCTCAAAAACCACTATTTTGTGATTTATCGAAGGATCAATAAATTTTTTATTTTTCGATTTCTTCCTAAAACGAAGGCAATTGTTCGTGGGTGGATTTGGAGCTTCTAGTAGTTGATTTTGATAATTTTTGGCGACCCAATAGACGAGGTTGGCACCGACATCGATTTGATTTTGATATTTTTAAAATATTATCATATTTGAAAGAGGGTTTTGATTTTATTTTGCTATAACATATTATGTTATGAATCATGTGTTTTTTATTTTAATTTTTTTTTTTTTTTTTTCTTTTTACGATATATTTACATATTTGTAGTTAAAAGATTGATTTTTTTGGTAATTAATTGAATTTGTATCTCACTTGGACGATGTTTGGGGTGGGGGGATTGAATTTCATGAGGGCACCCTGTCTCTGGGTGTCCGCCTAGGAGGCCGCCCGACCGCCTAGGTGGCCAGGCACCCAAACCACCTAGGTGCCCGAATCCGTCTTTTTGAACATTGATGGGGACTTCTGGCTTCAATGAGGGTATGACCTTTAATAGAGTAGAATGGCGGACCAGGATTCGTGTAGCCGATCCCAATTAATTGAGAAAAGGCTATAATGATGATGATGATATGCTGTCTTTGATGGAATCCTCGAATTAGTGGACACTGGGATGAGTATTAAGTGTCTAAAACTATCATTATTGATCTTGTGCAATTGTGCTGGATTTCTAGTTTGGCAGCATTTCCGGGCTTCTATCCCGATTTATCTATGATTTCATGTGGATCATCTGTCTACTTAAAAATTTTCATTGTGCTTCCTGAACAATTATTTGATAGAAGGCATTTATTTTGAAAACCAATTGTCAACAGTTACACTCCTAGAGTTTTGGATATCTTCATTTAGCTGACGGTCTGTATTATATGCATTATGATTACTAGGACGGGAGGAAAATGTGCATCAGCTCTGTTGAACAGGTTATTTTTCCAGCTTTGGTTTCTTGTTAGATATTTTAAAGAATTTTGTTTGATGCCTAGCTACAGGAATAGACGCTTCTGAGCAAATGATAATTACTCCGTTTCACTTTGGCATCATTACAGCTTGATTTTGCAGCAACAGTGGCAGCTCTTATGGGTGTTCCTTTTCCTTTTGGAAGGTATTATCTTGAAGTCCTTTGCCTATTTATTTATGGAATTACTTTTCTTGTTTGCATGACTTGCTTCTATTCCTTTATCATAACACCATTGGCCTTTTCCTTTGGTATTGTGTTTTTTAATTGATTTGTTTTTTCCTTTTTCCCTCATTTTCTTATTTGCAGTATTGGGCATGTAAATCCTGAATTATATGCTTTAGTTGCCAATACATGGACTGACCAAGGCACCACTACTATAACTACTACAAGCAAAAATGCATACTGTTCAAATTTGGAGTTGTGGATGCAACAGTATGCTGCTGTTCTTTGTATCAATAGTTGGCAGGTAAAAATTATTTGTTATTGTGTAGTTAATTCATAACTTTACCTTTTTTAATCTCCCTGTCTCTCTTGCTGACCTTATCTAGCAAAAGTTTCAATCTGCTCTTTATTGTATTTTTATTTTTTTATTTTGGGTTAGTTAAGGTGGTTCTGAATGTATTGTCAAGGTAACTCTGAGATAAGCTCCTCGTGGAAACAGACAAACATTCTTTTGAACTTTAAAGGCCTTTTCCATTACTTTGATAGGCTAATGGTTTTCTCTTAACGGGTAACCATTTCGGCATTTTCTTTGAAATTAAAAGTGGTAAAAAATTTTAAAATAATTTTCTTGCTTGTGAAAAGTATAGGCTGCTATTCTGTTACTGATGATCTTAGTTGCAGTCACCAATAAGACTGATAATTATTGGTGCTTCCCAGGTGAAAAGATATATCAATCAGTACTCCACTTCATCAATTTTTGGATTTCCAGCTGAAGACCTCCTTCAAGTAGAAAATCTATATGCTCAAGCACAAGCTACTTGGCCTAATGTTACACAAAAAGAAGTCTTGTTGAATGAGGAAATGGGTAATGGAACCTGTCAAACTAAAATTTCTATTCTCCAAGCTCAAATTGATGCATACAAAGATTTCCTGGAGAAAGTTTCTGAGCTTGCTCGTTCGAAGTGGACCCAGTTTGATGCAATGATGATGGGCATTGGACTCAGCATTTTAATAGTCTCACTTGTGATCCACCTTTCATTTATCAAGAGGGCAAGAAATCAGATCTGGGTTATAAAAGGAAGCAACTGTGGCCTTATTGAGAAACCACACAGTAACAAAGTCCTGAGCTTTATGACAGTGGCTGTGATTTTCGGGCTAGTGCTTTATGCATTTTCTGACCAGTTGATGAAAAGTATATTAGTGATTAGTGCAATATTTGCTCGAAATGAGCAGACCTTTGTTTACATTGTCAGTTGGTTGGTGCTTTTATTGGCCATTGGCTTTTTGGTGCTATCTTGGTGTAATGTAGGGAGTGGTTCAGATTGGAATGTTGATTCTGAAGTAAATAAGAAGGGTTCATCGAGCAATCACTATTCAGAAAAGATTAGAAAAGAATGTTCCACAGGGGAGCAAGGATATTCTATGAAGTGTATGATTGCTCTTTTTTTGGTGGCAATACGTGCATTCAGTTTGCTTTCAAACAGTTACATCTGTAAGTTCTCTCACATGTTTGTTTTTTTAATAATTTCAGACGTATTAGGTTTTCCATGAATAAATGGTTAAATGGTAACCACTAAAGTAATGCCTGCTAACTGTTAAGTTTTCTTTTAATCTTCTGTGATTAGTGACAGAAGGAAGTGTAGCGCGTTTTCTTTTGGCTACAATTGGTGTGCTTAATTTGAAGGAGGTACTTCTGGAGGAGTCAACAGTATTAGTTGTGAGTGTATCTCTAATTTAGTTTCCTCATCAGTAATCATATGCACTTTGCCTATCCTGATGCCATATATTTTTTCCTAGGATATAAATGTGTTGGTTGATGCAAAACTTTTACATTAAGATGTTATCCATTTTATGGGAGTTTTGCAGGCAGTTTCTTTTCTTTTACTAAATGTTGTACTCGGGTTCACGGGGGAAAATGGATTTTCAAAGGATGTCACTCCAGCATCTACAAGCATATCTGTAAATGTACACGTCAGTGACATGGGCCAATTTTTCTGGATGCTGTTTACCGAAGTCATGCCAATAAGTGTTCTAGCTTTCTTGGTCTTCCGGTCCTTCCAGTGTACTACTGTTAGCTCTCAATGGAGGATTTTGAAATATGGCTTTCTTCCTCTCGTGATTCTGAGCTATATCCTCATTCCAGTGTACTGGGTTTTAGAAAGCAACGTGGTGGCTATACCAAGGATTACTTCATTTGAGAAAAATTTACTTCCCCTGGTGGTTTATTCAGTTGGTTTTGGTTTGCTGCTATTGTTGGCATGCTGTCTAGTATTTGAGAGGAAAGAGGGGACTTCAAAATGTACAGGAGACATACATATTGCTGCAATAACCATGTTAACAGCATGGGGCTTAGTAATCTTGATGTTATTGGGGAGACAAGGTCCACGAATTGCTTTGATATCCATTCTAGAAGGTACTTGACTCTTCCCTAGAGTAAATTAATTTGCACTTGGCTGTATATTTGTATAATTTTTTTCACTTGGACCATGCCTTTTCGTGAATCTGCATGTGCTTTTAACCTGTGGAAATAATGATATGGCTGTAATTTATTAGTGAGGGTCGCGTACAGTACAAAAAAGAACACAAGAATGTCTACTCCCAAATTCGCATTGGACGTGTGTTGTTTGTGTGTCCTTTCTAATTTCTACTCTTCCTCAATAACATGATAAACTTCTCTCCATAATTGATCCTATGCTTTTGATTACTAATTTGATTCTTTCATGACAGGATGGTGTATAATTAGGACACAGAAGGTGGCACAGAAGAAGGAAAAGCTAGAGAATACAAACAATGACATGCTATATGACCCTCTTCCAGTGACACAATGGTGCTTCCTGGCCGTGAGTTTGTTCTTTTGTGCAGGTCACAGGTAAGATTTTTGTGATGTATCCCAGTCTCCTTGCTCCATGATTTTAGCTTCCTATTTTTGTGTATATTCCTTTCCTTTTTTATGCAATGCCATTTATTTCCATGCAGAGCTCTGCATTTTGAGATTGTATCGTTCACATGTATCATTCTTGACATTTTTTAATTGATTTCTCTGTAGAATATTCCCAATTGTTAATGGTCACATTCTTTTTAATCTTTTTTATTGAGTAGGTCTATTGATCTATCCATTTTCTCAACATGGTCTCCACAAATCTCTTGAGTTTTTGTGATATATGTGATGACCTCTATTTGTTATTTCCTTATACACTATTTTTTTTATTTTACTTTTATGCAGAACTTGAAAGGCACAGATGGGACAGTTTCATAAAATAAATAGGAAAAGTATACAAAGAGATCACTTACTTTTGGTACAAAGAGCTCACAATCACTCTTATCTATCAGATTTTAAATCTAGTGGTTATAAGAATGTCATTGACTATACTCTTAAGTTTAAAAAAAAAATTCTCGAATGTTGTGACACACCCCAAGCCATTCAATTTGACAGCTAATGACTAAAATTAATTGTGACCTCCTTGTAAGATAAATGGTCTCACAGTATACAATCTCAGATAAATATCTTAACCCCAGTGCGGACACCACATACCAATATGAATTTTGGTCAAGTGGTGGTCAAAGCACCCATGAAACACCACCGTTTTTCTAGTTGGATGAAAACTGGTAATCCAGTTCTCATCTCATTCAAAAAACAGTGGCATTTTGTGAGTGCACTGACTGCTACTTGGGATTCCATGTTGGTACTTAAAGAGACAACCTGCACCACAAATGGTCCTTCACTTAAAACGGCCCCTCAAAAGCTCTAGAGTGTGTATTGGGGCCGCATACAAATGAGGCCTTAGTTTTTCCTTGCTGGGAGTATTTGTAGGAATTTTTCACTTGCCTGTTCCTTAGCTCAACAACCTGAAACCAACTTTCTGATATTGCTTCTTGTAAATAATGCATGCTCAATAATTTTGCAGATGCACTTTTGATGGCCTACGGTATGGTGCAGCATTTGTTGGGTGAGTGTTGGTTAAGTGTCTCAATAAACCTGTGCTCTTTTGTTGCATACCACATCATCATAAGTTGAATATAATCTATTGTGAAGCTTTTTTGGAATCTTGAGCTTTTACCACGGTTCTTTCTTTCTTTGAACTTTGACGTAATCAAGATCCTGTTTAGTAAGCAACGTTACAAACAAAATATCTGATGTTTCCACATTTTGCATTCTTCAGGTTTGATGACTTCAATATTGTTCGGCAAGGGATCCTTCTTTTTGTTGATACATTTGGCATTTCTCACATACTTCCTATTTTTGGCCTTCCTTTGCTCGTCACATTCGAGGGTCCATATGTTCATAATAAGAGAGGAAGGGCTGTATTTTTCTCTAAACTAACTCAGGTACTTACTGGATCAATTTGCTAGTCTGGTTTGTTCATGTCCGTACAGAATTGTTATTGTTTTGGGTGAATTATCTTTCATTTTAAGAATTCTCAGTTCCTTCAACTAACATGCTGGTGTTGGTCCCGTAAGGTCAAGCAAATTATGAATTTATGATATGCCGTGGTGATTTAATAATAATTCTGTTGACACCTCTTCTTAATTTTACTTTACAATTCATGAATGCTACATTGTGACCCCCTCTGAGCATGAATTATGTTAACCAGCTGGATAGTTGAAGCTGCTTGTCTGGTAACCAGCATACTATACAGGGAAAATTCAATGAGAACACAAAATAGACGCATGCAACCTGGAATATTTTTTTCTTTCATACTTCTCTTGCATATAGGAACTACTCATAGCCTACTCACGGGAGTGACATTACAGTTCCTAATGTTTCTAAAAAAATGCTTCTCTTGTTTTTTCCATATTTAAAATATCCTTTATACGACATCATCGGGTAGGATTGCAGACTGGATTGGGAATACACAGCTAAAGGAAACCTTTAGAACCGGCTCCTCTGCATTTTAGGTACGCTAAAAAACATTAGGAACCGATACTTTGATGCTGTGAGTGGGTAGTGGGGTTTTCATCTGTGCAATGGCAAGAGATGCTATCACGATGCACCGTACGCCAGGAGAGACTTAGGTCCAAAACTTCTAGGGACATGACTAACATGATTGTTCAAGAATCCATATTCAAAAAGGGGCGAGAGGTAGTAAAGCATTATCGGGCTGGTCTAAACTATGTGATTCATATGGTTGGAAAACAGTTACGTCAAAAGATTCTATGCACCTGCTGAAGCATTTCCTTCATTCACTCCCTAGGATAAAACCGAATCTGGGAGTGTGTTTAGGACCCCAAATTTTGGGTATGTAAGACCATGACTAACATGATTGTTCAACATCCAAAGATTGAATAGAGACTGTCCAATTTTGGGATGGTCAGATGAAATCCAAAATTTGTTTTTTGTGAAAATAATCGTCTAATGATATATGCTTAGATGGGTCCCAAGATTTTAGATAAGAAAACCCTCCAAAGTAGCGTTTTCATATGAGGGTATAAATATACAGTATTCTCTCGAGGGAGCATGCTAATATGCTCTAGAGTTTTGGCGTATTTGGATCATCAGTTGTGACTAATTCCTGTGTTACGAGTCAGGAGGAGCTATGCTAGATTAATCAGTAGTGCCATAAAAAGATTTTGCATAACCTGTACTAAATGAAATGCGGAGAAAGTTAATCTTCCACTGTTTGTTGAGAAGAAAAATTCTTCCAATTTACAGCTTGTGCATTTATAAAGTTGAACTATATTAGCAGCAGGAAACATTCTCGAAGACCCAAAAAAAGTTTAGATACTGTGATGTGCTTTTGTAGATGCGCTTTTGTAGCAAAAGTGCATTGCTTCCCCTTAACGAGCTTCTTATTGGTATTAAATATACTAGACTTAGTTGTTATCAATCTATTATGTTATATCCATTAGTTTATCAAAATATGACCAATAGTGCTCCTTTTACAATATAACGATTTCAGGTATTCTTGATTTATGGGCTCATTTCTGCTATTACAGCCACTTTCACGACAATATGTGTGCTGATTCAACGAAGGCATCTGATGGTTAGTAGCTTTCTTTAACTTGTGAATTTATTTGTAGAAAGTTCTCAAGAACATTGTAGATATCTGGCAACAGAAATAGTATGACCAATTATAGTTGTTAGGCATTTTTTGGGTGTCAAGATAGTAAATAGATGAAGGCTGTGCTTTCGGATATTTGGTTCTTTGAACAGTTGAAATTGCTTTGTCTGATTATTTTATGTTTTTGCAGGTGTGGGGATTATTTGCTCCAAAGTATGTCTTCGATGCCATCGGCCTCATGCTAACTGATTTTTTGATTTGTTTGGCCAGCCTCTATTATTTCTGAGGCATTCTTCTTGATAGCGTTTCTATTTTCTGCAATTTTGGAGACATTATGAGAATGATGAATTTTTTTTTTTTTTGGCCAAGTGAAATTGATTCATTTTTTATGAATTAGTTTCAGAAATTTTGGCTGAATGCGGACTTGGTGATCTTCATGTGTAATATAGGGAGAACTAGAAAGCCTCTCCCTTTTTTCTTACTATTTTTAAATTTTTCCCATTAATTTTTTTCTTCTGGAAATCCATTGAATTAGGAAATTATTCATTTGAGAAGAAAACTAGTATTTTTTTTTTTGAAGTGAGAACGTTATATGCTCCTCCAGGATCAAAATCTACACTTGCTCATGTGGCGGTGTAAGAGTATTCTTAGGACCTCAAGTTTTGGGGATTAACCTTCTCAACTTTATGAATAATCTGAAAAAAGTGATACACTATATATCTGCCTGATTAGTAACACCACAGTGTCGCATAGAGAATTTCCAATTTTTGAATGCATATGCTTAGCAACACGAAATCAATTTCTGTCTTAAAAATGGATAGGGTTTTAAAAATGGTTTGAGGTTTTTAAATTGGAGAATATAAAAAAGGGATATGGTTGCAGCCTTAAATAATCCTATTAAGGTGCACCTCTAAAATTATCTCAAAATCTCTTTTCACATCTAATTATAAACTTTGAAACTCCAAAAATGGTTAAAATTAAATAAATTTATAAACATATGAAAATCTTGAAAATGGACAGATACTATGTTGCAAGATGCACTATTTTCATGATTTAAAATAGTTTTTTTTTTCATATTCAAACATCTCAATGTTGAGATGGTCAATTAGAGGGTTTTTCAACATTAAATAACCTTTTTATAGGGTTTGCCAACAGATAGATTTTTGATGTGCATCTTTAATTCTAGAGAAATTATTATAAATATATTTTAATTTAAGCTTAATTAGAAAAAAACCCAAAACTTTTGTTTATCTTGTCTGTACTCTTTTTCCTCATTTTCGGTTCTTTTTTTTGTATCAAAATGATTTTCACGGTAGGCGTATTATCGTAATATTTAGGGGATTTTATAGTGTACTTTTAGTATTGTAATACTGAGGGCATTTTATACAGTACTTTAAGTGCTGTAAACTTACACTAACCTTTATACGACATTTTAAGTACCGTAAATACTAACCTATGTTATATGGCACTTAAAATGCTGTAAATTTTATTTCGTTTATCTCTTTTATCTTTAATTATTTTTATGTTTATCTGTTTTTTTTCTCTCTAATTCTTTTTAATATTTATCTTTTCTTTCTCTCTTTACAATTTCATCATCGTTTCCTTAGAGATACTAATCAAACACTGACTTCAGTTATGCAAAACTGAGGACAAAACTAAGGACATGATCTATCTAAGGAAACGATGATGAGATTTTAGAAAGAAAAATAAGAGATAAAAAAGAATTAGCTTAGATGAGATTGTAGAGAGAGAAATAAGAGATAAGAAAGAATTAGATAGAGAAAAAGAGATAAATATTTAATTATTTTTATGTTCATCTTCTTTTTCTCTCTAATGTTTTTTAATATTTATCTAGTCTTTCTCTCTCTACAATCTCATCATCGTTTCCTTAGAGAGAGTAATCAAACCTTGATTTCAGCTATGCCAAACTGAGGATAAAACTAAGGACATGATCTATCTAAGGAAATGATGATGAGATTTTAGAGAGAAATAAGAGATAAAAAAGAATTAGATAGAGAAAGAAGAGGTAAATATTAAAAAGATTGTAGAGAGAGAAATAAGAGATAATAAATAATTAGATAGAGAAAGAAGAGATAAATATTAAAAAGATTGTAGAGAGAGAAATAAGAGATAACAAAGAATTAGATAGAGAAAGAAAAGATAATATTAAAAAGAATTATAGAGAGAAAAAATAGATAAATATAAAATGAAGTAGAGATGAAATAGATAAT